>NC_041387.1:379307287-379312702 GCF_002162155.2 Triticum dicoccoides
TGGCGGGCAATCCTCTCACTCGGGGGCTTAGCTACAGTTCAATACTCGCTTAATTTCGAAAATTCCGACCGAATGAGACGGGTCGACCATGACCCCTCCCCTCGGGGCTGCACCATCAAGAAGAAGGACGAGCTTGTGCGTGCTGTCAAAGCTCATACGACAGCCGACGCCGAGGTGAGCCGCTTTCAGGAAAATCAAGACCATTGTTGAATGCCTCGCTAATGAGCTGATCAATGCTGCTCAAGGCTCATCCAATAGGTCTACTATGGATTCTTCCTCAGAAGCTGCATCGAAAGTACAAAAACCAGTTTGAGAGAATAACGAGTTTCACTCAAAGATAAACACAACATATTCAAAGATAAGCCAAGTTTAGATAAGTCCAAAGGTTTCTAACCGCGGATTAAAGTACTCGGGCGTCAGGCCCAAAGGAGTCTTAACGATTACAAAATCACTCGGTATTCTGAGGCAAATGAGGGTGAAGCATAATGTTTTTTGCGATCACTCGGTGGAAGAAGGGCTGGCTGGATCGCAGAAGCTGTCGAGGTCAATGTTGTCAGCAATATGAGTGGCTGCCTCAAGGAAGGTGTCCATGAAGGACTGAAAGGTGTGCTTCTTAGTATTCACAACCTTGAGAGCTGCCAACTTGTCTTCCCTGGTGTCCTTGCAGTGCACTCGAACCAATGACAGGGCGACGTCAGCGCCACAGCGAGCGGATGACTTCTTCCACTCCTGCACTCGACCAGGAATCTGATTGAGTCGAGTCATCAGCGACTCAAGGTTCTGAGAAAGTTCCGCCTGAGGCCAAAGTTCGGCGTCCACCTGGGTCACCGCAACCTTCAGCCGAGCCAGATAGGTAACAGCGCCGTCCAAGCATGATTCCAACCGCAGCAAGTTCATCGCAACGTCATCTTTCATAGGACAATTGATGGGTTCGAGACCTGTCTCAACCCGCCCAGTTTTAGCTTCAAAGTCTTGACAAAGTTGTGTTCCATCATGAAAAATAGTGAATCGACAATATTACAATGTACTTCAATCGACGATAATTAACCAGTCGAGCGGCTGTACCTTCAAGCTTCAGAACTAGTTTGACGGCAAGTTGTCCCAGATAGGACTCTAGATTGCCTGTCTTGGCTCTGAGGCCTCCAACTTCAGTGGTCAGGTTCTCCTTGTCCTTCTTTAGTTGCTCGACTTCCCGATTGGCTTCCCAGATGGCAGTCTTCAACTTCGCGTTCTCCTCTTCCAACTTGTCGACTGAAGCCAGCTTCTTGTCCGCAAGCGTTGGCTTCTCACGTGCTTCCTTCTAAGCAGCAGCAAGGTCCTAGCCCTTCTTCTCCAAAGCTTCCTTCATTCTCTCTAAAGAAACAACACTCTTCAGACGAGCCTAAAGTTGACGGTTTTCACTGCGCACATCTGCTTGTATGAAGTCACTCACTTCAAAGAGGCTGAAAGAAAAAGCAGTGAAAGACGCGAGCTACTAAGTAGGCAAGAGTCGAATGGTTACCTCCCATGAGCAGTCTTGAGGTTTTTCTTTGCAAGGTCAAGATCAAGTTCAACGCTGATATGCTTCTTCTTCAACTCGGAAAGTTGAGCTCCAAGATCACAAGACATCTGCAGTCAGTGAGACAGATATGTCAGTCGACAGAAATAAGAGACAATGACAGTGAAAAGTTACTCTAAGACTACTGCCGAATCAAATATTCAACAGTAGTCTCGAGGACTACACCCAGTGGGTGCACTTAGCGTTCCCCCACTGGTTCAGATCAACACTCAGCAGGGTCTGCCCAGCGTGAGTCGAAAAAAAGAGTAGATTCTAAGACCTCATCTGACTGCCAGTAGTCAACCATGGTATCGGGGACTACACCCAGTGGGTGCACTCAATGTGATCCCACTAGTCCAGACAGATTACTAAGACTCAACACAAGTCGAGTGAAGTGGAAGATTTCCTAAACTCTAAACAAAGGCACACCCCAGTGGGTGATCGGATATAAAACAGCATTCAAAAGTTCAGATGGAGTTCGCTGACCTGAACATTGGTCTGCAGGGCAGTGCTGGCGTTATAAGCCACCTGACTAGCCTCGTGCATCACATTCACCTACTCCATGACAAGGTTCACCTGGCGAAGAGCCTCCCTGGCAGCACTCGGCGAATCGTTCGGGGTCTGATATGCAGCAAAGAGTGATAGCTCCAAGGCCGCCGAAGCGGCTACTGGGTCAGACGCGTGGAGTTGCACTAGAGCGGCAGGAGTCAGAGCAGTCGACCTGGACGGACGATCAGTCGTCAGCGGGTTGGCAAATGTGACGTTGGTCCGAACCGGATCTCCGGAACGTTCGACCACCGCCTCAAGCGCTGGCGTCAACTGAGGGACTTGACCTTCAAGCCTCCTCCTGCTTGAGCCCGCACTCCTCTTCCTCCTCTCCTGTAGAGGCGCTTCTTCTTCATCATCGTCAGGGAGCACGACGACCTCTTGCGGAACTACAGAAAGAGAGAAATATCATAAATTCAGCCGGCTGACAACCCACTCAACTAAATGAAGCCTGTTCGAACAGACTTACCAGCTCGGGAAGTGGCTGCATCATCGGTCTCCTCGTCTCCTGGTGCCTTGTCGATGTCCATGTCAGTGGCAGTTGTGACGCCCCCAATTCAATCATACACTAATCATGCATGCAAATGTGTACGATCAAAATCATGGACTCGTGGGAAGATATCACAACACAACTCTAAAAGTAAAATAAGTCATACAAGCATCATATTACAAGCTAGGGGCCTCGAGGGCTCGAATACAAGTGCTCGAACATAAATGAGTCAGCAGAAGCAACAATGTATGAGTACAGATATAAGTTAAACAAATTGCCATAAGATGGCTAGCACAAAGTGGGATACAGATCAAAAGAGGCACAGGCCTCCTGCCTGGGATCCTCCTAAACTAATCCTGGTTGTCGTCAGCGGTGTGCACATAGTAGTAGGCACCTCCAATGTAGTAGGAGTCGTCGTCGACGGTGGCATCTGGCTCCTGGGCTCCAACATCTGGTTGCGATGTACGGGAAGAAGAGGAAAATGGGGAAATGGGGGAGCAAAGCAACCGTGAGTACTCATCCAAAGTACTCGCAAGCAAGGATCTACACTACATATGCATGGGTATATGTGTAA
Source organism: Triticum dicoccoides (assembly GCF_002162155.2). Taxonomy (NCBI): domain Eukaryota; kingdom Viridiplantae; phylum Streptophyta; class Magnoliopsida; order Poales; family Poaceae; genus Triticum; species Triticum dicoccoides. The sequence goes on from NC_041387.1 coordinate 379,310,435, forward strand.
AGAGGCAATATCGATGGACTGAACTGCAGAATGCCAGAATAAGAGGGGGATAGCTAGTCCTATCAAAGACTATGCTTCTGAAAGCCTCCATCTTGCAGCATGTAGAAGAGATTAGATTGAAGTCCTCCAAGTAGCATCACATAGAATAATCCTACCCGGCGATCCTCCCCTCGTCGCCCTATGGAAAAGCGATCACCGAGTTGTCTATGGAACTTGTCTGGGTGTGTTTTATTAAGTATCCCATTCTAGTTGTCATAAGGTCAAGGTACAACTCCGGGTCGTCCTTTTACCAAGGGAAACGGCTATTTTAATAGATAAACTTCCCTGCAGGGGTGCACCAGATAACCCAACATGCTGGATCCCTCTGGCCGGACACACTTTCCTGGGTCATGCCCGGCCTCGGAAGATCAACACATCGTAGCCCCGCCTAGGCACAAAAGAGAGGTCAGCACGCCGGTCTAAATCCTATGCACGCTGGGTCTAGGCCCATCGGCCATTGCACACCTGCACGTTGCGTGGGCGGCCGGTGAGCAGACCTAGCAACCTCCATTACAAAGGAAGTTTACGCGGTCCAACCCGGCGTGCGCTGCTCAGTCGCTGACGTCAAGAAGGCTTCGGCTGAAACCACGACGTCGAGTGCTAGGTCTGACAAGAATGTAGCATATGTATCGGAATCACTTGTGGGTACTCAACGAGCTGACCCAACTTTATTCACCATATGTATAGCGTATGTATGCATACTATATACCCGTGATCACCTCCCGAGTTATCACAGCCCGATAGTATAGCATGGCAGACTGACAAGAATGTAGGGCCACTAATGGTAAACTAGCATCCTATACTAAGTATTTAGGATTGCAGGTAAGGTATCAACAGATGTAGCAACAATGACAGGCTATGCAACGGAATAGGATTAATCAAAATAGTAACATGCTACACTACTCTAATGCAAGCAGTAGAGGGAAGAATAGGCGATATCTGGTGATCAAGGGGGGGGGGCTTGGATGGTTGCTCTGGCAAGAAGGAGGGGTCGTCAACTCCGTAGTTGAACTGGGCAGCAGCAGCGTCGGTCTCATAGTCTACCAGAGAGAAGAGGGGGGAAGAAACAGTAAATTCAATGCAAACATAAGCATGATGATGCATTACATGACAATGAGCGATGTTAGGTGTGCCCTAATGCGGTAGTAGGTGATACCGGCGATAGGGGGAAACATCCGGGAAAGTATCCACGGTGTTTTGCGTTTTTGGACAGATGAACCGGAGGTGAAATGTTGCAGGTTTGCTATGCTAGGGATGTGTGGCGGTCGAATGAGCTGCGTATCCGGATTTGTCTTGTCGTTCTGAGCAACTTTCATGTACAAAGTTTTTCCATCTGAGCTATGGTTTATTATTAATTTTTAAAGTTTTAAATCATTTTCTAAATTATTATTATTAAATTAATTCGAAATTAGTATTATTGCATCAGCATGACGTCAGCATGACGTCGGCAGTCAACAAAGGTGTTGACTGGTCAAACTGACAGGAGGGTCCCGCATGTCATTGATTGATTAATTAACAGTTAATTAGTGATTAGATTAATTTAATTATCATTAATTAAGTTAATTAATTAATTAATATATTTTTTAAATTCATTTAAATTCTCTTTTTTTAATGAAAACGTTCTGGGGCTAGGCCCCATTTGTCATAGGCCCTAGGGGCCTTAGCGGGCGCCAGATATCGGGTTTGGGCGCAATGGGTGCCCAGCACCCGCTCGTTCGGGCACACGCCCAGGGGCGGCGCAGGGGAACGGCCAGGGGCGCGCATGAGCGCGGCCACACGACGGTGACCACGAGCGGTGGCCGGAGCTCGCTAGCACGGCAACAGGCGAACGCGTGTGGGACGACGCGGGCCCGCGCGGCACGAGGCCACGGCCGTGAGCGCATGCGCACGTGACACAGGAGGAGGAGAGGGGGAGGCAGAGGCTCACGGGGGCCGTAGGGAAAGGGCAGTGGGCTCGGGGAGGAGTCTGGGAGGTCCGTCGAGGCGGCACCAGCGACGGGGACGGGGAGCACCAGTGATGGAGAGGACGACGGCGATGGCGTCCGTCGATGGGTCGGGGCGACGGACGGCGGCGCTAGGGCGATGTGGTCGGGGCGGCGCCAGGAGGGAGATGAGGGAGCGAGGTGGAGGGCGACGGGGTCCTCAGGCTGGAGGAAGGACTCCGGGCGGAGGTGGGCGGCGGGCGGCGATTTGGCGGCGGGGTGGGTCGAGCCCCCGATCCAGATCGGG
>NC_041387.1:379313292-379427470 GCF_002162155.2 Triticum dicoccoides
TCCTTTTTCTTTATATTTCTTGTCTGTTTTTGCTCATTTTAAATATAAAGTCCTTGTATAAAAACATGGTTTCTTCATGACAAATAGTTAGGGAATATTTTCTACACATCGAACATTTTAGTTTGACTTTGAAAACATTAATTGTTTTAACATTAATTTGAATTTTGAATTTGAATCTGTTTCGATCTAACACAAGATTATCAATAGTAACCCAGGTGACATGGCATCGTTAACGCGGAATTACTGTAGTTTAATTATCCAGGCGTCACAATTCTCCTCCACTACAAGAAATCTCGTCCCGAGATTTAAGCGGTGGAGTAAGGTGGGGGGGGAGGTGCTGGTAGCGAAAAACCTAACGAGTCTTCTCGGTCTTGGATGCCCTTTCGAAGAGGTTGATCCCTTTCTTTCATGTCTTCATTTCTCTGCTTAAGTCATCATGATGAAGCCGACATCCTTTCTTCGGGATCTCCATCGTCCTACGAACGCAACCAAGGGGAAAACTCCGGAAGAACACATCTCCACAAAGCTGGGCATCTGACGGTGAACTCAATGGGAAATACAAAAGGTACCCCACGAGTTGTATTTCAGTGAATTTGTTGAGTGCAATATACGATGGTACCAAAGTTTCAAATGGGTAGGCAATCATTCGATGACTAGACAGAAGCTGGAATGGGGGTTTGAACAACGAGAATAACATGATGTTTGATTCCAGGATGAATAATGGTATAGAATTTAGCTCGTGAATCACATACGAAGCCAGGTGCAAAGGATACATTAGAATCCGGGTTGGAAAGAAGAGTCAGGATTCGATCCAGTGGACCTGTGGGTTATGGGCCCACCAAGTGGGTTGAAAGTAGGAAGGGTGGTGACATCTAGCATAGCCGCGACAGGGAGGCATGTTAGTGGATAGCTTGTCAGCTATGTCGGCAACAATGTCGGTACCAAGGGTGAGGGAGAAAGACAACCATTTTCCTGCTCGTTGTAACGAGGCGGGCCGTTAGGCAAAGTTCTCGTCCATCGACAGTTACTGGAATTTCATCAACAATAATAACAGGGTCACACTAACAGAGTTGTAGGCCGAGGTGTTTTCATAGGAAGAGAATTAATTTTGCTTAGGTCATATAGACCACAAGAAAGGTTAAACAACCAATGGAAAGGAAAATGAAATTATCTGATTAAACGGACCAACGGAAGGGAAAATTGTGTTTACACACAATTATTAGGAGTATATCCTTCCCATGTACAAGCAGAACATGGCATACAGGGTAGGAGAGCAAGCACCCAACCATTCAGATAAGACGCAAGGATTAATCAAGATATTAACCATACAACGGTGTTTGGATAACTGACCAAGAAACATTTAGCACCGCGCCTCCAATGTTCTTGTTGATGAGCGGGGTATCATAGTCATGCTTCGAGGTAGCAATGATATGGTGTTTCAATCAAGGGCCGGACTTTGGATACACAAATGATCCATCAGGAGCAACTTATAAAATAAGTCCTACAATTTCCTCCAGGAAGAATGGTTATCCTTGCAAAAGAAATTATAATGATAGGTCCTCCAGCCAGGAGGGTGCTAGGCATGACATCATATTATCGGGTCATCAATGGAACAACATCATAACTCCTAGAAAGTTGTCCCAACCATCATATCTGGCCGAGATTCAGATCCGATTGGGGTCATGATACCTAAGACTCAGGATATCCGAGAAGTAAAGGGGCAACACAAATTGACGAAATGACATTGCAAGATTCTCGGGAAATGAACTATGGGAGCGGGTTCCTGAAGCAACAGTTCATCGTTAAACCAAGGAGGGGATGAGAAGGTGGCTGATGGGCTCAGCGACAATTCATCAGAATTCCAAACAGATGGATTTCCACAATAATGTGAACAAGAAGATGGCACTTGTCAATTCAAATGATATAATGTTGTATTCTCTAGGAAAACATACACCATCAATCATTATTTGAAAGGTGTGCCCAAAATATGACCTTAGGCAGCAAGATCAATGTTAGAGTGACGATTCAATAACCAACGATCTAAGAACGAACTATCGAACGTAAACTTCAAAGCAATAGGGTTGCTAGAAGTACAGAACTCAAACAACATCGTTAGCATATTGGTATCCTGGTTAAAAACAACACGGGGACCAAGGAAGAATGGTGATGTTGAGAAGTATCATCATACCGAGAATTTCTAAGAGGTGGAGCAATCCACAGAACATTCTCGATAGAAACGACAGTAATACTTCAAGGCAGAACACAACACTAGCTGGAGAGCAAGTTGTATTCATAATGTGGACAAGTTTGCGATGAAAGGAAGTCAAGGGTGTTGTCGATGATAATAAAATATCATCAAGGGAAAGGAGGGTATTTCTCATCATGAACATAGTTGACATGTCGGAAGAAGTCAAAGTGTTGAAGGTGATCCGACACATACGCCGAGAGGTATCAAGAGGATGAAATCAAACAACGAAGGCAACAAGCAAGGGAATGACGAAGCGGTAAGTTATAGGACCAATATATAAGATGCAAGCTCGGAACCAAAGTTGCCTTTCAAGACAAGCAACACGATGTTGAAAGCTCGACGTAAGTTGCACTCACACACTGAAGAATTCGTGCACCAGAGAAGGACAAGGTAGCACAACCAAAGGTAGCAAGACCAGGATGCAACCGATAGTCTAGGAATGACCAGATTGAGTTCAGAATTTCCTAATAAAAATACTAGGGGTATTTGATTTGTAGTGCGAAATAATTTCACAAGTCGGTGTCCTCGGTTAACAACAACCCAGATCCCGTAGAGTGATTACGACAAGGAAAGACATTACTTCAACACAGTTAGTAAGATGTGGTGCAATGGCAAGACATCTTCGAGATACCAGGGGGTAATACTCAAAGGTAGAACATGATAGAAGTAGAACCGGTCGTCGACCTATGACAGTAGATACTTCAACCTTTCCAAAAATAGACGAGGCACTGGAATGAATTCCCATCAGATATATCAGATCAGGTCAGCATGGTCGGAACCATAACTGTAAGGAATCAATTTCAATAATATCGAAAGAATCATACAGCTGGATAATCATTTCGAAAGAAGCTCCCGAGACGGTCTACATCATTTTCATGGGCATGAACACAAGTTCAAGGTCGACTCCCACTTCTTTAGTGCAGATCATTTCATTCACCTCTCGCTTTGATATAATTGTAGTATTGGAATTTTATCTGGTAGAACACCGGAAGAGTATGACTTGTGAAAACTTTTGGGTTCCCACGGATTAGGGGAAGGCATAGGTTCAACCCATCGGGCAACTTAGTAACATATACCACAAGTTTCAAAAGTAAATACACAAGCTCGAAAGTAGAGCATGGTTGGCCAAGTAGAGGATACAATTTACCAAAGGCATTATGTATCAGGGGAAGAACTCACAAGGTGATTGAATATGAAGGACACTGTCGGATAAAAAAATCCAACAATGGATCGGGCGATCCACAACAGACCTGATGTGAGTATCGGTACTCACTCAGAGAAAGAAAGAATGCAGAGGCATTAGATTCAAGAATCACTTGATTAGTCTGATGCTTAAATAGAAAGAAATTATGGTTTTCAAAACGAAGGATCAGAAGCAGACGCTCTGATCAAGGATGGATAAGTTGAAAACACTTTGTTGGACAATCAATAAAGGTTTGAATTGCCGAGAACCAACTCATGTCCGTAATGACGTCTGAGTCGGAAGAAAATTTTAAAAAGGGTAACCTGATGACTGCGGGCGTACGCACATATTGAATCAATAGGCTCAAAATGACTAAGACAAGGGATGTTATCGAGGACTACTAGTCATATGGAATTAACCATAATGTAAGTAGGCAAGAATTTCAAGAATAACAGGTTGTAGAGGATTTTCGAAATATCGAAAAGTATTCCGAAGAATTATGGAAGACACATGAACAATTGAGAAGAATGGATCCTCGATAAATGTGAGAAAAAACCGTAAGGGTTTTCATGCGAAATAAAACTGCAAGACAGTAAACTCAAAGCATTTTCGGGGCAACGGAGATTAGTTCGAGGCATCTTGTAACAACAAGAGCGACGGGGAATGATCAAGAGAATGACAAGTGCATGCGGATATCCATAGAGATATATCAGTGGCAGTTAATTGCAAAGGCGATGAGCACAAGGGTCTCAGGAAAATATCAAGGGAAATCCTCAAAATCTTCTAACGAAGCAGGTGATCTTCCGGAATGAGGGCTCTCCGGGAGAAATAGTTACGAGAACCTAGAGTTAGAGTTAGCAAAATCATTTAACCCGAATAGAAGAGAGATCAGAGTCCTAGAGTATAGACGAGGAGTAAAAGATCCTAATACCACCCAATGGCGACGTGGTCCCGTAAGCCACACTGCCATCTTAGTAAAAGTTTTGCAATTGAGTAGACTCGACTTCGGCCAAGCAGTGTGGAAGGGGGATTCCTACAGGCAGTTGGCTCTGATACCAACTTGTGACACCCCTGATTCAATCATACACTAACCATGCACGCAAATGTGTATGATCAAGATCAGGGACTCATGGGAAGATATCACAACACAACTCTAAAAGTAAAATAAGTCATACAAGCATCATATTACAAGCCAGGGGCCTCAAGGGCTCGAATACAAGTGCTCGAACATAAACGAGTCAGTGGAAGCAACAATATCTGAGTACAGACATAAGTTAAACAAACTGCCATAAGATGGCTAGCACAAACTGGGATACATATCAAAAGAGGCGCAGGCCTCCTCCCTGGGATCCTCCTAAACTACTCCTGGTTGCCGTCAGCGGTCTGCATGTAGTAGTAGGCACCTCCAGTGTAGTAGGAGTCATCGTCGATGGTGGCATCTGGCTCCTGGGCTCCAACATCTAGTTGCGACATCCGGGAAGAAGAGGAAAAGGGGGAAAAGGGGGAGCAAAGCAACCGTGAGTACTCATCCAAAGTACTCGCAAGCAAGGATCTACACTACATATGCATGGGTATATGTGTAAAGAGGCAATATCGGTGGACTGAACTGCAGAATGCCAGAATAAGAGGGGGATATCTAGTCCTATCGAAGACTACGCTTCTGGCAGCCTCCGTCTTGCAGCATGTAGAAGAGAGTAGACTGAAGTCCTCCAAGTAGCATCGCATAGCATAATCCTACCCGGCGATCCTCCCCTCGTCGCCCTATGGAAAAGCGATCACCGGGTTGTCTATGGAACTTGTCTGGGTGTGTTTTATTAAGTATTCGGTTCTAGTTGTCATAAGGTCAAGGTACAACTCCGGGTCGTCCTTTTACCGAGGGACACGGCTATTCGAATGGATAAAATTCCCTGCAGGGGTGCACCACATAACCCAACATGCTCGATCCCTCTGGCCGGACACACTTTCCTGGGTCATGCCCGGCCTCGGAAGATCAACACGTCGCAGGCCCACCTAGGCACAACAGAGAGGTCAGCACGCGGTCTAAATCCTATACGCGCAGGGGTCTGGGCCCATCGCCCATTGCACACCTGCACGTTGTGTGGGCGGCCGGTGAGTAGACCTAGCAACCTCCATTACAAAGGAAGTTGTGTTACGCGGTCCAACCCGGCGCACGGTGCTCAGTCGCTGACGTCAAGAAGGCTTTGGCTGATACCACGACGTCGAGTGCCCATAACTGTTCCCGCGTAGTTGGTTCGTGCGTATAGGCCAGTGGCCAGACTCAGATCAAATACCAAGATCTCGTTAAGCGTGTTATTATGAAGTAACCGCGGACGCCGACCAGGACCAGGCCCACGTCTCGCCTAGGTGGTCTCAACCTACCCTGTTGCTCCGCCACAAAGTAACAGTCGGGGGACGTCGGGAACCCAGGCCCACCTCTACTGGGATGGAGCCACCTGTCCTTCCAGCCCCCACATCGGAATCACTTGTGGGTACTCAACGAGCTGACCCGACTTTAGACACCATCTATATAGCATATGTATGTATAGTATATACCCATGATCACCTCCCGAGTGATCACGGCCCGATAGGATAGCATGGCAGACTGACAAGAATGTAGGGCCACTAATGGTAAACTAGCATCCTATACTAAGAATTTAGGATTGCAGGTAAGGTATCAACAGATGTAGCAACAATGACAGGCTATGCAACAGAATAGGATTAATTGAAACAGTAACATGCTACACTACTCTAATGCAAGCAGTAGAGGGAAGAATAGGCGATATCTTTTGATCAAGGGGGGGGGGGGCTTGCCTGGTTGCTCTAGCAAGAAGGAGGGGTCGTCAACTCCGTAATTGAACTGGGCAGCAGCAGCGTCGGTCTCATAGTCTACCGGAGAGAAGAGGGGGAAGAAACAGTAAATTCAATGCAAACATCAGCATGACGATGCATGACATGACAATGAGTTGTGTTAGGTGTGCCCTAACGCGGTAGTAGGTGATACCGGCGATAGGGGGAAACATCCGGGAAAGTATCACTAGTGTTTCACGTTTTCGGACAGATGAACCGGAGGAGAAATGTTGCAAGTTTTCTATGTTAGGGATGTGTGGCGGTTGAACGGGCTGCGTATATGGATTCGTCTCATTGTTCTGAGCAACTTCCATCTACAAAGTTTTTCCATCTGAGCTATGGTTTATTTTACATTAATTTTTAAAATTTTAAGTCGTTTTCTAAATTATTATTATTAAATTAATTCAAAATTAGTATTATTACATCAGCATGATGTCAGCAGTCAACAGAGGTGTTGACTCGCCAACTGACAGGAGGGTCCTGCATGTCATTGATTATTAATTAACTAAAAGTTAATTAGGTTAATTAGTGATTAGATTAATCTAATTATGATTAATTAAGTTAATTAATTTAGTTAATTAATTAATTAATATTTTTTAAATTCTTTTTAATTCTCTTTTCTTTAATGAAAATGTTCTAGGGCTGGGCCCCATTTGTCATAGGCCCTAGGGGCCTTAGCGGGCGCTAGCATTATCGGGTTCGGGCGCAACGGGTGCCCAGCACCCACTCATTCGGGCGCACGCCCAGGGGCGGCGCAGGGGCATGGCCAGGGGTGTGCGTGGGCTCAGCCGGGGGCACGCGTGGGCGCGGCCACGCGCCGGTGACCACGAGCGGCGACCAGAGCTCGCTAGCGCGGTAACAGGTGAATGCGTGTGGGATGGCGCGGGCGCGCGTGGCACATGGCCGCGGCCGTGAGCGCATGCGCGTGGGAGACAGGAAGAGGAGAGAGGGAGGCAGAGGCTCACGGGGGCATAGGGAAAGAGCAGTGGGCTCGGGGAGGATTCGGGGAGGTCCGTCGAGGAAGCACCGGCGATGGGGACAGGGAGCGCCGGCGACGGAGAGGACGACGGTGATGGCGTCCATCGATGGGTTGCGGGGACGAATGGCGGGGTAGAGGCGGGGCGACAGACGGCGGCGCTAGGGCGATGTGGTCGGGGCGGCGCCAGGAGGGAGATGAGGGAGCAAGGTGGAGGGCGATGGGGTCCTCAGGCTGGAGGGAGGACTCCGGGCGGCGGCGGGCGGCGTCTTAGCGGCGGGGTGGGTCGAGCCCCCAATCCAGATCGGATCGGGAGGGGGAGAGGGGAGGTGTGGATTCGTGCGGGAGGAGTGGGGGATCGTGCGGGCTATGGTTTACCGGTGGGGGGGCTAGTAGGCCAGAGGCACGAGGGGGGGTGGGCCGGCAGGCCGCTCGGCCACACGGCCAAGTGGGCCAAGGCCCAGTCGGGGGGGAGTTGTTTTTTTCTTTGTCTTTTTGTTGGTTTTAGTTTTAGTTCCTTTTCCTTTTTCTTTATATTTCTTTTCTGTTTTTGCTCATTTTAAATATAAAGGCCTTATAAAAAAACATGGTTTCTTCATGACAAATACTTAGGGAATATTTCCTACACATCGAACATTTTAGTTTGACTTTTGAAAACTTTAATTGTTTTAACATTAATTCGAATTTTGAATTTGAATCTATTTCGATCTAACGCGAGATTATCAACAGTAACCGATGTGACGTGGCATCGTTAACACGGGATTACTGTAGTTTAATTATCCGGACGTCACAATAGTAGAGGTGGGGCTAGAAAGATACATGATCTAGTTGGTCAGAATAAAAACTTCAGTCGGCCTATATAAACACAAGCAAGGTACTCACCCCGAAGCAACAGGAACGTCCATCTTGATCCGCGGCAAGGTCTTACGAGTCTTTGGAGGTGGAACCTTGGGCTGCTTGGCGACCTTCTCTGTCGGCTCCGGAGTCGACGTCCGAGTGCGCTTCTGAGTGTGGGTACTCGGAGCCACGTTCTTCCCGCGCCCGCCCGCCAGGTCATGGTGTTCCTTGGATCGGTGTTCGGAGCACGGCGGCGAGTCGACTTCTTCCTCGTCGTCTGACTCCTCACTCTCCTCCTCCTCATCTTCATCTGAAGACTCCCATTCACCACTCTCCTCTGTGCTGGCCTCTCCCTCCTGGTCCTGCTCCAGGGCTTGTTCGCCATTGGGCATCGAATACATCTCAGTGAAAACCTACAAGACAAAAAGTCGAGTAAAAGTCTGTCGAGATCAAGTACAGTCAGAATATATAAGCAAATACAGTCGGAATAAAGAGCATACCTTGTCAGGCTGATTGTTGTCGCTGAAGGGGATGACTCGCCTGGCTCCTCTGGGGTTGTCCTGGTTGCCCGTGATGCTCTTCAACCACACCACAATCTTGGGTGGCCCTTCCTCTGGATGAACCCGAGCGGTGTCGTCAGATCCGGAGTACAGCCACATAGGATGGTCACGGGCCTGAAGAGGCTGGATGCGTCGACTGAGGAATACTTCCAGCAGGTCCAAGCCAGTGACACCCTCATTAATCAATTGGACCACTTTCTCAACCAACATGTTCGTCTCCACATTCTCGGCAGCAGTCGCCTTTAGTGGAGAAGGAGTCTGGACACGGTCGAAAGTGAAGTGGGGAAGGCAAGTCGACTGACCTAGAGTTGGGACGTCCTGGTAGTAGAACCAGGTCGACTGCCAGCCTCTAACCGATTCAGGGAGAGTAATAGCGGGGAAAGAACTCCTATGCTTCTTTTGGGTACCCAAACCCCCACACATCTGGATGACATGGGTCTTCGAGTCACTCGTTTTCGCTTTCTTCACCGACTGGGAACGGATGGTGAATATATGTTTGAAAAGGCCCCAGTGCGGTCGACACCCCAAAAAGTTTTCACACATCGACACAAACGCGGCCAAGTATGTGATGGTATTGGGAGAAAAATGGTGGAGTTCGGCACCGAAGAAGTTCAAGAAGCCCCGGAAGAAGGGGTGCGGAGGGAGCAAAAAACCCCGGTCGACGTGGATGGCGAGCAGTACACACTCACCCGGTCGAGGCTGCGGCTCCGTCTCCCCCTCAGGCAGCCTTGCCGCACCCTTGGCGATCAGCCCTGACTCTGCCAGCTCGTCCAGATCTTCTTGCCGGAGCGAAGACCGGATCCAATCTCCCTGGATCTAGCCTGGCGGCAGCCCCGCGCACAATGACGACCCGCGGTTCTGCTTCTTGCCTTTTGCCGCCCCCGTCGCCTTCTTCACGCGCTTCAGCGCTGCCGTCTTGTCCTTCACCATGGCGGCAGAGCGGCAGCGTCAAGAGCAGAAGAAATGGATGCGGTGGAGAAGCAGAAGAAGAAGAAAGAGAAACGAGCGTGCACAGTGCAGACGCCTCCGCCCCGTCGCCTTATAAAGGACTGCTTCCGAGTGGCTGACGTGTGGGACCAGGCAATCCTGTCAAATCTCGCAACAGTCGCATGCAACGTACATGGCGAAAAAGGTGGCGCAGAAATCGAAGCACTACTATTTATCCACTCCGCCTACTGCGGCGCGCCCTGTCCCGCGTGCTTCCCCGAAATTCTGTATGCCATGAAGTCTGGGATACACTGCAATCAATCGCGCCGAGGATTCTACACTCCAAGATAGCACTCGGTAGATGGTGCTATAAGTTCAATTAGCAACTTTCTGAATGGACCAAGGCGACTGAATCGACGCTGAAGTACCAACGTGAGTTTTGCATCCTGCGGAAAACGATCGCGAGGTGCAAAGCTCAGAACAAATTCAACTTCAACCTACTTCCCACTCGAACCTTAATCCATTCGGGGGCTACTGATGAGGATACATACTTGGGGTAGGGTCATGGGCCTGACCCATACGTCCTACCTAAGGTCACTACCCTGGAAGATAAGAAGTCCAAGAGGCAACAAGGGACCCCCCAGTCAAAGATGTCAAGTGCAATCCACTCGACCAGTCATATCACTCAGGTGTCCCCCTACCTATTATCACTCGACCATTCAAGGAATCACTCGACCTACCGAATATCATGAGTCACTCAGCATTGCAATGGTCAAGCGTTCACTTCGTAGTCTTTAAGGTCATTAATAGCACTTAAGGATGGCGTTATCAGTAACGCCCCTACTTCATGTACATTAAGCCCCTTGTAATGGAGGACGGCTAGGGTCCTGGCGTACACTATATAAGCCACCCCCTCCTCTGGGACAAGGGTTCACACCGCCTATAACATCACACACTTATAATCCAGTCAACCGCCTCCGGGCACCAAGACGTAGGGCTACTACTTCCTCCGAGAAGGGCCTGAACTCGTAAATCTCGTGTGTACACCTTCACCATAGCTGGGATATTGCCTCTCCATACCTACCCCCCTTTCTACTGTCAGTCTTAGAACCACGACACCCCCCTCACACACACAAATTTCAGACAAATGTGTCCGTAATACATGGTTCCCCCTCCCAATTCCCCATTCATACCTCGTGGGCGCCAAATCACCTTCTCCCCGGAAGCTCCCTTCTCCCCAGCTGCGAAACCCCAGCCCCTCCTCCATGGCGCCCCCACCACACCAAATTCACCGCCGCCCTCCTCCCCAATGCCGGAGACGCTATCCATTTGCCATCATGCACTGGGCCATGTGCCTCTTACTATGTGTTGTCGGAGCTACCTCGACGATGGCCACATGAACCGTACCGGAGCCGATTCAAACACGCCATTGTGCACGGCACCGGAGCGGCTCCAACTTCGGTTGCGTCCAGGGCCCTAGCGCTGCTTCCCCATAGACGTCAATTGTCACGACATCTCTGCTTTCCTGCCGCCAGTAGCCACTGCAACTGCGCCGGCCTCACAGACTCGACAGCTGGAGCTGCCTACTTCACCGGGCCGCAAGATAGGTTGTACCCTTATCTCAAATCACTTTATTTAGGCGTCAGTTGTCTAAATTTTATTCTCGGCCAACCGATTCCTAATGGGAAACAACACCCCTCAAGGCGGTGGAGCTCCTAGGCTGCTGGTTGGCTGGTGTCTAACGTAAGGGTGCGGGGGCGCAAGTTCGCCGCGGAAGTAGTGCTTATATGGCTATCTTAGTGTTGCGTGGGTTGAAGGTACTGCCGGCGCCGGATCTGGATGACAACGAGTCCTTGTGGATTGGCTGGGGGCGGCGCAACCACGGTAGTGCGGTGGGGTGGGAAGCAGGGTTTTAGTCAGAGCTCTCGCGACCATGCACGGTGGAGGCAGGCTGCTCTACCGGTAGTCATTGGCTCTTCGAGAAAGATTCTGAACAGTGTCAGCCGGGAGGCACAAGATGGTCATCAAGCCATCTGGCGTAGATCGGATAGTACCAAAATAAAATAAAATCGTGTGACCCCGATTTAGTCTTCAGTCAATAGACATCTGACCACTCCTGTAACTTACTGTTGATCTCTTAGGGTACTACTTCAGATCAGAGATATGTGTCGTTCTTAACATTATGTGTTTTCTGCATCTTCAGCCACACCGTCTTCCGACTCACCGCAGCTGCTCCAACAAGGGTAGAATACACCAGAAGGGAGATATAGTCCCCACTTAACAGTTCCCTGCATTGAATGCGCGTGCGTGACATGGACAGCCACAACAACTGCAGGGCCATCGACAAGTCAGCACATGATTCTCACTCCTATGGATGGCGGCCAGATAGGTTGTACCCTCGTCTTACTTGTGTGCAACATTTATGGCTTTGCTATTCATATAAGCATGAAAAATAGATTATCAATTTCACTATATATTCATGCTGATCTCTTACGGATGTTGTTCAGGAGTTAACGTTGTTCCATAGTTCAGCTAAGAGACTTGTTCTTTAGGTTACGTTGTTCCATAGTTATCATCCATCAGCCAATGCTATCCCACGGGCTGGTGATTATAGTATTATACCACTTCTAGTATTACCTATGTTGTTCTTTAATACTTGTGTACCATCTAGATAATCTCGAGTACAAGCGATACATATTCTGTAGCTTTCATCCGTGTTCTCCCTTTAGTTTTTGAGACCAGTTGCTGCGAGTTAACTCCAGTCCTACTATTTATGTCGTCTCCTACATGCACTCATTACATAAATCTAACTACTAGTTGTCTTCCATGCATGTCATATATAATTGCACACACTGATTTATCCACAAAAACCTCACGGAGCAATGTAACGGCCAACAAACTTGACGTCAATGATACCCAATATGATGGAACATGTAAAGGCAGTTCTTTAGAAGTCTTGCAGAAAGAGGATGAATCATGTTCACCCCACAAGGTCCTTACTCTAACTTGGCCCATGATATGGGTACAACATGCATATAATGTCCTGGAGTGCATCTACTATGTTGTAAGGCCATGTGCTTAGAGCATCTCTAGCAGAACCCGCATCCCGCCGACCCACATTTCACGTTTGCAATTTGTGGAAAACCTGTTTTGCAGTCCGCAGCGAAAAGCTGCAGAGGTAGACCCCGCAAAGCCGACCCTCATCTTGTTTACGGGTTGGCTTTGCGGGGTCTGCCTTTGCGGCCGTCCTCCCCCCAGCCCGCAAAATTTAAATTTGCACCTCAATTTGCACACGAATTTGCATTTCTTTGCATTTTCAATCACATTGGATACATAGGACATCACCAAATCTTTGCTAGAAAAGCAAGCCCAAAGAAAACAAGAACCACAAGTATGCATTTTACAAGATTTACAACTTCCATAACTGCTCCCACAAGTTGAAGCAATATCTTCTCCATGCACTCATTGTTGATCTACGGATTCTTGATATTTACTTCTTCATTATTATTCTTTGGTTCTAAATAAGTACACGTTGCCTCCCCTCTAGTTGCGTATGCATGTGCTTCATTGCCTTCGATTGCACTAAAGAGTGCACGAACGTCTTTCAGTTTTCTTTCTATCAATAAATCAATGTATTCGCCTTCCCAAAACCAAAATGAGCATCCATCTTCCTACACGAATGATGATGTTAGAAATGAGCAAACATAATGAGCTATCGAAATGAGCTGAATGCAAAACAACACGTACCTTGTCGTTTTCGCATTTGAAGAACACCCATCCAGGGTGCTTCGGCGTGCCCGAAGTTAGCCGGAGCACTGTCTGCGGCCAGTCGTCGCATTGTATGAGTGGCATCGACGAGCCACAGAGCGTCTATGCGAGGGACGAGTCTGGTGGATGGCTGGCCGAATCCATGCCGGCAAACCATCGGCGGTGGCGAGCGGACGAACCCGCACCTGCATACACCAGTGAGCCTCTGCCGAGGCTGTGCAAGGTGCTTCCCGAACATTCCATAGCTTGGCGCAGCCGCCGGTGGCCGGGAAAGCCAAATCCGGCCGCCCGCTATGAAACGCCATAGATCCGCAAGGTCCCGTCCTACCGACGCAGGAGGAGGGGAGGGGAGGGGGCAGAGGGCTATGTCGTGCGTCTGGAGGCCTTTCGGCATGCTCCCCCCGGCCACTTTCGCCAGAATCTTGGGCGGCGGCGTGGCGGCGGGGCGAGGGATTGTGGAGGTGGTTGGTGGGGGAAAAGCGCGGGCATAAATGCCCCCCACCAACCGCTCCCGCTATATGTAGGGCACCGACGGGAGGGCGGGAGGGGGGGCACAAATATGCGGCTTGGTGCCGAGTTTTTGTCGCGCTACTCAAATTTTTTTGCGAGCCAGCCACGTTTGCGGTGTCTGTTTGGGCGGGGTTTTCGCCGCAGGTCCGCATTTTGGCGGTTATTTTGCGGGTCGGGGGCTTTTCCGAGGTCTGCTAGAGTTTCTCTTAGCCAGCTGATCATGCATGTAAATATGTCATGCCTTCCTATTTTTTTCAGTACCTATTCCATTCATTATAACATGTTTTCAAATTCAAGTACTATCATTCTACTCTATCACAATGCCATCTGCTTAGTTTGGACATCATGCTTCTGAATATCTTATGCATTGTTATTCATCAATATGTACTTCATCTGTCTACCATACCATGTTTTTTTACATTGAAGTGTTGTTCTAGTGGTCTCTTGCAATTCCATCTTAGTTTCCCAATCATACATGCATCTATTGCCTTAGTGTTTTTCTGTATGTATTCCGCTAGCATACAGTTTTACATTCAACTAGTGTTTTTTACACTGTTGTCCTGTCGTAACCCTAGCTCTTATATCATACTCCCTCCGTCCGGATTACATGTCGCAGAAATACATAAAAATGGATGTATCTAGAACTGAAATACGCCTAGACCCATCCATTTATTTCCAGATGGAGGGAATACCTGTCATTATGTCATGCCTTTCTATTCTTCAATACTTATTCCATCTCTCTGTTGTAGCATGTTTTATAATTGAAGCACCATTCTTCTATATAAGGAATGCAAGGTGAAGATGGCTATGTTAGAATCTGAAGGGTTACAAACAAGGTCTTTGCAAAAGATCCAAATGCCAGAAGATAGTAAACCAACTCCAGCTTTCATAGATACTGCTCCAGCACAGAGAAACCCAACTCCTACTGATAATAAGAAGATTCCAGTGGCCAAAGAACTAGTCCGCTCCAGTCCAGCAAAAATATGTCAACTCCATTCTAAGAAGCATGTGCATATCCTCGTGTCATGAAATTTTATAGCATTCTGATCATATTTTCTACATGTTTCTTACCCATCTCTCTTTTATAAAATAAGCTTAAAGGATAGAAGATTTTCTGCACTGGGATCGTATTTGAGGAAAGTATCTTGCGAGAATTCTCTATGCTCCAATGCTGAAGTAAATACCTGTTTTATATCACTATATTTTTACATCAGCATGTATTTTGTTAATCGACGTGAATCCAACCTTTATCTCATCTAAATTTAGTTGTAGAAAACTGTATAATTAAAGGCGACAATGTTGATTTTTGTAAGGAAAACTACCTGGTAGTTTTGCATACTGAGCTGCATGAGTGTACTATCTCATATCATGCACATTACTGAATTGTAGTGCTGCTCTAGTTGCCCATTCATTTTGTCATTGTTGCTTTCGTATTACCTTACCTGGCTGATGGTAGTTGTGCCATATTTTATTAATTTTGTGTCGGCTAGTGTGGTATGGTTGCCCAAACATTCGTTGTGTCAATGTTGCTTTCCTATATCTGACCTGGCCAATGATAGCAATACTAGTGTGTTAATTTGGTGCATGCTGCTGAAGATAAGAAGACAAACTCTGAAAACAGCAAGGCGACCCCATTGTTTCTTTTCAATAAATCTAGGCTAGGTAATATGGCAATAACTCTTGATTAATCTGTTTGGTTTCCCTCCTAATTTATGTTATGATGCAGTGGTCGAGACACTCTCCACTATCAATAATACAAGCCTGCCAAAATTGCCATCTGAATCTGTTCAATTTTCTCTATCTCGAATGCAACAGAAAAAAGTATGTTTGTGAACTAATTACTGGCTGAAGCAATGATGGAAATGGTGGAGGAATCAGAGGTGCGCATTCTTGCGCAAGAACAACTGATCAATGTTTTCAGAGACAATGTAGCAAAGCAGGAATAACTTGCCCACATGCTTATCGGCGTCATCCGTGCTGAGGTTGCAGATTGTGACATTCTAGATCGTTAGGTTCTATTCATTTATTCGCACTGGCATCAGTTATTGATTGCCAAGTGGATGTATTTTCCTGTAATATATGCTGGATGTGCAACCTTTTTCCCTGTATGTCATACCCTTGCTTAGCGCGCCTCGCATTCTAGCTAAATGGTCGCTAGGAAGCTAAAAAAGCAGTGAAATTATTATTTAGCACAAACAGTCATGGGCCCTATATGAAGGACATAGCCCACTGCCCTTAATGGGCATCCCTAGTGGGCTTGCAGGGGCCAAAATTCTCATAGGCCTTTGATTGATCGGTTTTCGTCCTGTGCATAATTGTTCATCGTAATGGGCTCAAATTATCTAATTGGGCCTATAGACATGTTCGAACTTTAGTGGGCCCATTAAGTTAATGGGTCGTTACCAGGCCAAAAGTTAATGCTCGGCCATGTTACCTCCCAAGTCGTTAACAGGCCGACATCAAAGCGGGCAAGAGGTGGGACCATTTGATTTCATGGGCCGTTAACAGGCCGATACTAAGGTCGGGCTACATATGGCCCAGCTACATATAGACGAAAGAGACAGCGAGCTCATACTGGACCATGAAGAGCATGGGCCGCTAAGAGGCTGAAAGTCAGGTCGTGTATATGGCCCAACTGCGTTGTGGGCCGTTAGTAGGCCGAAAGAGAAATCGGACTAGTATTGGAGCATGAAGAGCATGGGACGTCAAATGGCGCAACTCATTTATGGGACTAGTATTGGAGCATGAAGAGCATGGGACTAGTATTGTGGGCCGTTAGCAGGCCTGACTGCAAATGGCGCAACTCATTTATGGGCCATCAACAGGCTGAAAGACACACCGAGATGGAAATTGGCCCAACACTTAAATGGGTCACTAAAAGGCCGAAAGACGTACATCTTGAAAATTGGCCCATCCCTTGAATGGGCCGTTAATAGGCCGAAACCACATTGGGCCAATATTGAGACCAAATATATAGCGGTCTGTTAACGGCCCAAACTGACGATGGGCTGCAATGGTGTCAAATCGTAAACGGGCCATTGACAGACCGAATTGGCACATCTCGTATGGGCCGTCGTCTTAAATGGACCTAACACAAGTAGGCCTTATATGGGCCGGCCTGCTAATTTCTACTAGGCTAGCCTTTTTCACCAGAATGGGCCACTGTTGGGCCATGCCACGTGTCGATGTATCATAGGCGCCTCTTGTCCAACGAGTGGATGCCATCTGTCCCAACGGTGAGCCAACACGTGTTTCCTCCGGCCAATGAGAATTTTACACGTGGAAAATCCCCATTGGTATGGGATGTTAATGGGTTATCGGATCCGAAACTGGACCCGATAGCTTGACGGCGACCCATTACGGTGGATGCCACATGTTAGTTACCCTTCACGAAAGCACTTCCATGACGCGCCACTTATCGTCATGGAAGTGGAAACTTCCGTGATGATAATTTTGGTAGTGTCATGGAACACTTCTACAACAACACAAGTATAACTATCTTGATTTTGTCATAAAATCGTCATCGATGTACATGCATGACAGAAAATGTGACCTACTATGACAAACATGTATCATCATGGAAGTATATTTTTTTTGTAGTGTAGTGTTGATTAAATCTTGTAGTTGATCACTATATGGTTTATTTGGTGGAAGATTATATGTTCAGATCCATTATGCTATTTAATACCCCTCTGATCATGAACATGTTTATCACTTGTGAGTAGTTCCTTTTGTTCTTGAGGTCACGGGAGAAATCATGTTGCAAGTAATCATGTGAAGTTGATATGTGTTTGATATTTTGATGATATGTAGGTTGTGATTCCCTTAGTGCTGTCATGCGAACGTAGACTACATGACACTTCAACATATTTGGGCTTAAGGGAATGCATTGTGGAGTAGTTATTAGATGATGGGTTGCTGTAGTGACAGAAGCTTAAACCCTAGTTTATGCGCTATTTCGTAAGGGACCGATTTGGATCCAAAAGTTTAATGCTATGGTTAGATTCTATCTTAATAGTTTTCTCGTAGTTGCGGATGCTTGTGAGGGGGTTAATCATAACTAGGAGGTTTGTTCAAGTAAGAACATCACCTAAGCACCAAGCCACCCACATATCAAATTATCAAAGTAGTGAACACAAATCAAGCCAACATGGTGAAAGTGACTAGATGAAATTCCCATGTGCTCTCAAGAACACTTTGCTTATTACTGTTTTGGCATGTCCTTTGCCACAAAAGGATTGAGCTATCTTGCTGCATATTATTTGCCATTACCATTACGTGCTCGTTACAAATTATCCTGCTACCAAATTATCTATTAGTTACAATTTCAGCGCTTGCAGACATTACCTTGCTAAAAACCACTTGTCATTTCCTTCTGCTCCTCGTTGGGTTCGACACTCTTACTTATCGAAAGGACTACAATTGATCCGCCATACTCGTGGGTCATCATTTCCCCTTGTGTATTAATCGTGTTCTTTGAGAACCCCCCCTCCAAATCATGAAAGATTGGCCCCTAGGGTTCCACCCTACATCATCTTGGTATCATGAGCCACGTTGATCACGAATTTGGAATCCCCCCACCATTTTCTAGCCTGGTTTTGCTTGATTTCATCCTAAAAATCTGAAAATGCCCACCGACATTAGCCCCATTTTTTGTGATTTGTTGGTTTGATGAATTTTCGTTGATTTTGATCCGTCGATTCGTTCTGTTGCAAGTGGATCTACCCTTTCCCCACCATCTCCATCGCGAAATCCACCCAAAATCCCCAAAATTTCCGATTTACCCCCGATTTTCGAGTTCATCCGGAGCCTCACCCACGCGTAGTTGACCTGCTAGGATCATCCGGACCCAGTCCTGGATCATCCGCACGCGTCCAGATCATCCGGCTTGTGGCCCGGATCATCTGGCTACCTCTGTTAAAACTACATTTCATGCAGAAAATTTCAGCCACCGCCATTGATGACCCACAAGTATAGGGGATCAATCGTTGTCCTTTTGATAAGTAAGAGTGTCGAACCCAACAAGGAGCAGAAGGAAATGACAAGTGGTTTTCAGCAAGGTATTCTCTGCAAGCACTAAAATTATAAGTAACGAGTAGTTTGATAGCAAGATAATTTGTAACGAGCAAGTAATGGTACCATCACCAACGTGCGGCAAGATAGCCCGATCCTTTTGAGGCAAAGGACAGGTGAAAATGTTCTCTTATGATAAGCGAAGTATTCTTGATGACACATGGGGATTTTATCTAGTCACTTTCATCCTGTTGGTTTGATTTGTGTTTGCTACTCTAATAATTTGATATGTGGGTGGACCAGTGCTTTGGTGTTGTTCTTACTTGAACAAACCTCCTACTTATGATTAACCCCCTCGCAAGCATCCGCAACTAAGAGAAAAGTATTAAGAATAAATTCTAACCATAGCATTAAAATTTTGGATACAAATCAGTCCCTTACGAAATAGCGCCTAAACTAGGGTTTAAGCTTCTGTCACTCTCGCAACCCATCATCTAATAACTACTCTACAATGCAGTCCCTTAGGCCCAAATATGGTGAAGTGTCATGTATTCCGCGTTCACATGACACCACTAAGTGAATCACAACATACATGCTATAAAAATATCGAACACATATAAAATTCACATGATTACTTGCAAGAAGATTTCTCCCGTGACCTCAAGAACAAAGGTAACTACTCACAAATGATAACCATTCTCAAGATCAGATAGGTTTTAAATAGCATATTGGATCTGAACATATAATCTTCCACCAAATAAACCATATAGTAATCAACTAAAAGATGTAATCAACACTACTAGTCATCCACAAGTCCCAGTCTATAGTTCCCGTACAAAGATTGAACACAAGAGATGAACTAGGTTTGGGAGGAGATGGTGTTGTTGAAGATGTTGATGGAGATTGCCCTCCCCAAGATGGAAGAGCTTTTGGTGACGATGATGATGATGATTTACCCCTTCGGGAGGGAAGTTCCCCAGACAGAATCTCTCTGCCAGAGGGCAAAAGTGCTTCCGACCAAGTTCGGCCTCGAGACGGCGGCGCTTCGTCCCGAAAGTCTTGTTTTTTCTAGGTCAAAATGACATATATACCAGAAGAGGTGTACCGAAGGTGGGCTGGGATGAGCACAACCCACCAGGGCGCGCCTGGCACGCCTAGCGCGCCCTGTTGTCTTGTGGTCACCACGTGGCCCCCTACCGTAGTTATTTGCTCCAGTATTTCTTATTTATTCCATAAAAATTCCTCGTGAAGTTTCAGCCGTTTGGAGTTGTGCAGAATAGGTAGCCTGACGTAGCTTTTTCAGGTCCAGATTTCCAGCTGCCGGAATTCTCCCTCTTTGTGTGAACCTTGCGTATTATGAGAGAAAAGGCATTAGAATTACTCCAAAAAGCATTATTATGCATAAAAACATCATAACTAATAGTAGGTAAACATGATGCAAAATGGACGTATCAACTCCCCAAGCTTAGACCTCGCTTGTCCTCAAGCGAAAACCGAAATCGAGAAACATGTCCACATGCTTAGAGAGAGAGAGGTGTCGATAAAAACAAAATATGGACATAAAAGCATCATGTAAATTATTATAACAACAACAAACTTTAACATAAAACTTTTATCATAAACTTCTCATGAATAAGTAACAATTCATCACAACATGGAAATATAAAGCATAAAATCTATTGGGAACCAACGAACTATGCTCTTAGTCAACTTTCCAACTACAATTCATCATGTTTTCGGGAAGGGTCACGTATCGGAGCCTTTAGGAAAGTCCACATGCTCAACCATCATATAGTCTTCTATGATTGCTAACACTCATCGCATACACATGAGCAAAACATTTCAACCATACACATAGAAAGATAGGGGCTTATAATTTCGCCTCCAACATACTCACCTCGAGGGTGATTGCAATAATAATAATTCATGCAACCCATATCCAACTGGATATATGTGCCTAGATCTTTCCTCACCACATGATGCTTGCCAAAACAGAAAAATAAAAGGGAATAGAGAGAAAACTTTGACTCTTGCATGAAAGTAAATACATACAAGTAAAAGATAGGCCCTTCGCAGAGGGAAGCAAAGGTTGCCATGCGCTTTTTGTTTGTATGCTCAATCCCTTAGTGCAAAAGAACGCCACATTATATTTCCCCTTATGATAACAACATTTATTATGCAGTCTATCGCTTTTATTCTTTGCCATCACAAGTTCGTACAATGCTCAATTTTCTCTTACACTAAATGATCCAACACTTCTAGAAGCAATTTTTATTGCCTTTTTGCACCGATGACAACTTACATGAAGGATCCTACTCAATCCATAGGTAGGTATAGTGTACTCTCAAAACAAGATTTGGTTTAAGGGTTTTGGCTGCACAAGCAGTATCTCTGCTTAGTGCGGAATTTTTGTCTAGCAAAGATAGCGGGACAAGCACCACATGTTAAAGGATCTATGACAATATAACTTCTATCTGAATATGAACAAAAATAAATCATTACGTTGTATTCCTTATCCAACATCAACAATTTTGGCATATAATAATTTGATGGGGGCTCACAATCACAAAAGATTTCCAAGATAGTGTATTTGCATGTGAATCTTCTCTTCCCTTATTAATTCTTTCATTAGTTACATCATTGACCAATGCTATGTTTGTCAATCTCCAATAAAATTTTCTACTTATACTTTTCCTTATGTGATGTCATTACTTACCATAAGATTAGCATATGATCTTTTTCATCTGTTTCCTTTCCCTTTTGTTGAACATGAAAGTAAAGAAAGCAGAACTCAAACTAAACTTTATTTTATATCTCGCACACGATTACAGAGATAGATCAGTAAGCAAACTCTCAAAAAGAAAGGATCGAACTAAACTTTTATTCATCTAAAGCAAAAGATAACTATGGATCAAACTAAGATAAGTAAAGGCAAAACATAGTGGAGCTGATATGATACCAGGGCACCTCCCCCAAGCTTGGCTCAAGCCAAGGGGAGTGCCCATACCCGATACTCAATTTTCTTTTGGTGATAAGAAGGAGGTGGTGGTGATGATGTGGTAGCGATCTTGTCCTTCATGATCAAGAGATTCTCCAATCTACGGATGACACTCCGAAGGGCGATAATGTGCTCTTGCAACAGAATATTTTCATGGGAGAGTATTTATTTCGCACACGAACCGTTTTGATGATCCGAAATGCTTCGATCTTGGTGGGGGTGAGATGATCATAGTAAGGTTTAAGGATATATTCTTCTTCTTCCTCGGTAGGCCAGGCCTGCTCAACCCCCGACACTTGATCTCCGGTAGCCTCCTTGATCTTGTCCCCTTTGACGGCTTCTATGGGCTCTTCTCTCTTCAGCTCGATCTTCATCAACCAAGAATCCTCTTCCACATTGTTGGAGGAAGAAGAAGACATGATGCTTGGCTCAACAGATCTGACCAAAAACAGGAAGAAAAGAAAACAAAAGATTTCTCCGCGATACAGAGGCCAATAGGTTTGCGGGGTATATAAAGTTTTTTTTGGGAAACAAGCAAACGGAAGAAAAACGGAGTCCGAAAGGTACCCGAGGAGGGCACAACCCACCTGGGCGCACCTGGCTAGGTGTCTTTTGCCCAATGGGGTTGCCTTCCTAGTTGTTTCTTATTTTCCTAATTTTTGTTATATTCCAAAATGGACAGAAAATATTTTTGCAGATTTTTCAGAGTCCGTTTACTTACGGTATCACATACCTCCTCTTTTCCACGATTCTGGAGTGTTCCGTAAGGTTTCTTTTATGTGTTCTTCCGGTGCAATAGTTTGGATAATATTTCTTTCAACATTAATGGCGTACCTGAGATATAACGTATTATTCATTGCCCACTAACAACAGAAGATATAACGTTTTATTTGTTGCCCATTAACAACCTTCGGGTTAGTATCTTCGTCATTATTTATTTTGATAGCTCCAGATCGATAAATGTCCTTGATAACATAAGGTCCTTCCCATTTCGAGAGGAGTTTTCCTACAAAGAAATTGAAACAAGAGTTGTACAAAAGAACATATTCTCCAACTTTGAACTCTCGCTTTTGGATTCTTTTATCATGCCATCTTTTAACTTTTTCTTTAAATAACTTGGCATTTTCATAAGCTTGGGTTCTCCATTAATATAATGAGCTAATATCAAATAACCTCTTCTCACCAGCAAGTTTGAAATCATAGTTGGGTTCTTTAGTTGCCCAAATAAGCTTTATGTTCTAACTCAAGAGGCAAATGACAAGCTTTTCCATAAACCATTTAATAAGGAGACATACCCATAGGATTTTTATATGCTGTTCTATAAGCCCAAAGTGCATCGTCTAATTTCTTAGACCAATTCATCCAGGACCTATTGACAGTCTTTTGTAAAATTAATTTTAGTTCTCTATTGCTAAGTTCGACTTGACCGCTAGACTGAGGATGATAGGGTGATGCAATTCTATGGTTAACATCATACTTGGCAAGCATTTTACGGAAAGCACCATGAATAAAGTGTGAACCACCATCAGTAATTAAATATCTAGGGACTCCAAACCTTGGGAAAATAATTTCTTTGAGCATTTTAATAGAGGTGTTGCAATCAGCACTACTAGTTGGAATAGCCTCTACCCACTTAGTAACATAATCAACAACAACAAAAATATGAGTATACCCATTAGAGGAAGTAAAAGGTCCCACGTAATCAAATCCCCAAACATCAAATGGTTCAACAGCAAGTGAATAATTCATAGACATTTCTTAATGCTTACCGATATTACTATTCTTTGATAGTCCTCACAAGATAAGATGAACTTATGAGCATCCTGTAAGAGAGTAGGCCAATAAAACCCAGATTGCAATACCTTGTGAGCAGTTCTGTCTCCCGCATGATCTCCCCCATAAGCTTCGGAGTGATATTTCCATAGGATTTGTTCCTGTTCATGCTCAGGTACACAACTTCTAATAATACCATCTACTCCTTCTTTATAAAGATGTGGGTCATCCCAAAAGTAATTTCTTAAATCATAGAAGAATTTTTTGTTTTGTTGGTATATGAAGCTAGGGGGTATGTATTTAGCAACGATATAATTAGCATAGCCAGCATACCAAGTTGTATTATTAGAAACATTTATTACAGCTAATTGCTCATCAAGAAAACTATCATAAATAGGTAGTGGGTGAGGGAGTCCTGGACTAAGGGGTCCTCGGACAGCCGGACTGTATACTTGGTCCGGACTGTTGGACTATGAAGATACAAGATAGAAGATTTCATCCCGTGTCCGGATGGGACTCTCCTTTGTACAACCCTAGCCCCTCCCGGTGTCTATATAAACCGGAGGGTTTAGACTTCTACGGTTTAGCCACAACAATCATAATCTCATAGGCTAGACTTCTAGGGTTTAGCCATTACAATCCCGTGGCTTCTAGGGTTTAGCCATTACGATCTCGTGGTAGATCAACTCTTGTAATAGTCGTATCCATCAAGATCAATTAAGCAGGAAGTAGGGTATTACCTCCATAGGGAGGGCCCGAACCTGTGTAAATATTGTGTCCCCCGCCTCCTATTACCATGGGCCTTAGACGCACAGTTCGGGACCCCCTACCCGAGATCCGCCGGTTTTGACACCGACATTGGTGCTTTCATTGAGAGTTTCGTTGTTTCATCATCAGAAGGCTTGATGGCTCCATCAATCATCTACAACAACACACTCCAGGGGGATCTTCCTCCCCGGCCAGATCTTCGTATTCGGTGGCTTCGCACTGCGGGCCAACTCGCTTGGCCATCTAAAGCTATGCCCCTGGCCATCAGGTCAGATTTGGAAGCCTGAATTTTGTGGCCGATATCCGTGAAGACTTGATCTTCGACGGGTTCGAGCCCATGACGGCTGTCCCCGGCCACCATGATGAACATGACCTATATCTATCATCTGGTCACACGCATGAGATAGCGCGTGTGACCGCCCTGGTCCTAGAGCCGGAGCAGACTGCATCCTCCGAAGACGGGAAGCTTAACCCCGCCATAGAGGCCGCAGACTCAGCAACACTCGAGCCGCACACAGACCCAACATCGAGCTGGGCTTGTACCACCGGAACCTTGGACTCGTCTCCGGCCATGGGTTTCGGACCGCGTGCATCCACGTCCATCGAACCTGATTGGGCGCCGGTCTTGGAGTTCAGCTCCATGGACATCTTCCAGCACTCACCTTTTCGCGATGTGTTAAGCTCATTAAAATCCCTCTCCTTGTCGGGGGACGCTCGGCCAAACTATGTCCGTTCAATTGGGAAGCAGACGACGAAGAACTTTGTTTCCCACCCACCACCCACTTCATAGCCACTATCGACGACTTAACCGACATGCTCGATTATGACTCTGAAGAAATCGACAGTATGGACGACGATGCGTGAGAGGAGCAGGAATCACCGCATACAGGGCGTTGGACAGCCACCTCCTCGTACGACATATACATGGTGGATACACCCAAAGAAAACAACGGCGGCAATGTAAATCTAGTCGAGGATAAACCTCTTGAGACACAGGCAAAGCGCCGACATCAGCGATACCGCTCTAAGCCGCGC
This sequence comes from Triticum dicoccoides, assembly GCF_002162155.2. Classification (NCBI taxonomy): domain Eukaryota; kingdom Viridiplantae; phylum Streptophyta; class Magnoliopsida; order Poales; family Poaceae; genus Triticum; species Triticum dicoccoides. Next base: position 379,338,736 of record NC_041387.1, read on the forward strand.
TGTAGTAAAAAAGTAATACCGTCACAGGAGAAAATAACACTCCGGACGATGCCGAAAACAAGGAAGACCCCGTTGAGCCAACCTCCGAGCAGGAGGAATGGGAGGATGGGCGAGTCAGCCCTGGCGAATAGGCCATGAACGAAGACTCGGAGGATAGCAACTACCTTCCGCTCTCCGAGGACAAGGTGAGCCTCGGTGACGAAGACTTAATCATGCCTGAAGAGCCCGCCGAACATGAATGCTTTAAGCGTCAGCTAATTGCCATTGCAAGAAGACTAAAAAAGAAGCAGCAGTAGCTTCAAGCTGATCAAGATCTACTCAATGAAAGATGGATCGATGTCCTAGTAGCCGAGGAATATGGCCTCGAGCGCCCAACCAAAAGCTACCCAAAGTGCAAATTGTTACCACAGTTCAATGACGAGGTGCTAGAGCCCGTCCTACAAAGGCACAATGCGGCTGATCGACCACCACGTGGCCGGGACAAAGCGGCACCTCGAGCCGAACACCAACCCGCACTGCCTCGCCGGACAAACAAAAATACAACAACTCGGGGATATACACATGACCTGTGACGTGACTTGGAAAATAGAGCAGGTCAGAAAAGATCAATCTATGGATCACGGGGCGTGCCCCGATGCGCGACGATGACATCTGGCTGAACGTGACAAACATAATCACATCCGGGCCGAAAACCCCAGACGAACTCCACTTGAGCTACGTCATGACTTGGCCCGATATAGAGGCTCCACACACCCCCTTTGCTTTACTGAAGAAGTAATGGGTCACGATTTCCTAGAAGGGTTTAAACCCGTTAACATCGAATCTTATGATGGCACAACAGACCCTGTGGTATGGATTGAGGACTTTCTTCTCCATATTCATATGGCCCGCAGTGATGATCTTCACGCCATCAAATACCTCCCGCTCAAACTCAAGGGACCAGCTAGGTACTGGTTGAACAGTCTGCCCGAAAACTCCATTGGCAGCTGGGAGGATTTGAAGGACGCCTTCCTCAACAACTTCCAAGGCACATATGTCTGACCTCCGGATGCCAATGACATAAGTCAAATAATCCAACAGCCCGGAGTCAGCCAAGAAATTCTGGACTAGGTTCTTAACCAAGAAGAACAAGATCGTTAACTGTCTGGACGCCGAAGCCCTAGCAGCCTTTAAGCACAACATCCGCAACGAATGGCTGGCTAGACACCTCGGCCAGGAAAAACCGAAGTCAATGTCAGCCCTTACGACACTTGAGGGAGTCCTGGACTAGGGGGTGTCCGGATAGCCGAACTATCATCATCAGCCGGACTCCAAGACTATGAAGATACAAGATTGAAGACTTCGTCCCGTGTCCGGATGGGACTTTCCTTGGCGTGGAAGGCAAGCTTGGCAATACGGATATGTAGATATCCTACCATTGTAACCGACTCTGTGTAACCCTAGCCCTCTCCGGTGTCTATATAAACCGGATGGCTTTAGTCCATAGGACGAACAACAATCATACCATAGGCTAGCTTCTAGGGTTTAGCCTCCTTGATCTCATGGTAGATCTACTCTTGTAATACCCACATCATAAATATTAATCAAGCAGGACGTAGGGTTTTACCTCCATCAAGAGGGCCCGAACCTGGGTAAAACATCGTGTCCCTTGTCTCCTGTTACCATCCGCCTAGACGCACAGTTCGGGACCCCCTACCCGAGATCCGCCGGTTTTGACACCGACATTGGTGCTTTCATTGAGAGTTCCTCTGCGCGATCGCAATCAGGAGGGATGCCATTTCCCGTCTTTAAAGATGGCGCCATCGTCAAGGGAGCTTTGGCCACCGGCCAAACTATCCGGCTAGGCGGTTTTCTTATGACCGCCTGTTCGACCGCCGCTCCGACAATGACCTCTCAGGTCATCAAAAGCGATCTTCACGTCAACTCAGAATTCGCCGAGCAGCTAGATCCGATGGAGCTCTCCTCCGTAAATAAGCTCTTGGATCGCATCGCCGCCCTGGGAGTCGCTACAGACTACGATCAGATTGGGCTTAAAACCGATCTGAGAGAAATTAACTCTCCCCAGGCTACCCACCACGTTGTTGTGGTAGAGGAACAACGCAGCGACTCTTCTTCTATGTTAAAGACCAGTTATGTCCGGATTCCCGATCCCTCCATGCCGGATTCCCGCGGAGGGACGGACGTCAATCAAGTACTGAACCTAAAGTCAGGCATCGGACCAGATTTATTGGATAACATCCAACAATCCAAGCTTCCAAATCTAGAAACTTCTCGGCCTTTGAGCCTCAGATTGGGTGGGGTTCTGAATTTAATTTCGCCCGCCAACACAAACATAAGCGATCTATCTCAAATACGGCAAGAGCCCGATGAAACAGTACATCATTACTGGGCCAGATTCCTCCTTGTTATGGACAGGATAAAGGACTGTCGTGAGGAAAGCACAATCTCAATTTTCTGCAACAATTGCACGGACAAGGGAATCATGAACGCCATAAGTCGTTGCAAAGTTACACGCTTCGCCGACCTGGAAACCATAGTACAAAAATACTGTGCGATGGAGAGTGCCTAGAAAACCAAAACCAGGTTTTGGGACAATCCGGCCCTGAACACAACCCTAGTTCGAAGTAAAAGGGTGCGTCATACTCAAGCACCTGGGTTAAAAACCAAAAAGCAAAAAACCCCTAAAGGGCACGGAACCGTACTGGAGGGATGGCTCAACGGACCCTGCAAAATCCATAGTACAAAGGGCGCCACTCCAACACATAGCCTTCGAGCATGTTGGATACTACGGCAGGTGTCCAAAAGTGGCCAAGGTTTCTATCCCCGGGTAACCAGCCCAACAGTACCAGTACGGTATTAACAGTCTTTGAGACTTTCGCATCAAATAATATGCGGAAATGAACAATCCGCAGCCTCGCCGAAGTCTACCAAGTAGCAAACACAAATCCATGGAGTGACACAACTATCACCTTCAATGCCAGCGATGAACCTAAATTCCGAACAGCCCGAGCACCAGCCGCATTGGTCCTCAGTTTGGTAGTGGATGGATTTCATCTTACCAAGGTACACATGGATGGCAGCAGCGGATTAAACCTCATCTACGAGGAAACCCTCCAAAAAATGGAAATTGACTGGAGCCGCATTGAGCGAAGCAGCACAACCTTTAGAGGAATAATCCCTAGTCGGGAAGTACGCTGCACAGGAAAAATGACACTAGATGTAGTGTTCGGCTCACCGGACAATTACAGGTCCGAGGAGGTCACGTTCCAAGTGGCCCCGTTTGGCAGCGGATATCACGCCTTGTTAGGGCGAGAGGCATTCACAATTTTCCAAGCTATACCCCATTACGGGTACATGAAGCTTAAAATGCCCGGGCCCAATGGAATCATCACTCTTGTCAGTGATCCAGATATAGCACTCCGCGCCGAAAATAAGACAGCCGCACTAGCCCTAGAGGCACTATCCGAAGCCCTAGCGACAAAGGAACTCACTGCGCTGCGCTCCACGGTGGATAGGGACGACGTGATACTCGATAAGAGATCTAGGTCCACCTCTTTTAAACCAGCAGACGAAATAGTCAAATTCCAGGTCCATCCAATGGACCTCACAAAGACGGCCTCCATTGGGGCACAATTAAACGCCGATGTAGAAGCTGCACTACGAGAATTCCTTCGGGAAAATTTGGACATTTTTGCCTGGCACCCTTCAGATATGCCAGGAATCCCACGCAGGCTGGCAGAACACAGCCTAAATATCCTAAAAGGATTCAAGCCAGTCAAACAGGATCTTCGGTGATTTTCCAAACCCAAAAGATAGGCAATGGGAGAGGAGCTAGCCAAACTCTTAGAAGCCGGATTCATCAGAGATATAAAACATCCGGACTGGCTAGCAAACCTGGTAATGGTACCAAAAAAGGACAAATCCTGGCGCCTTCGTGTCGATTTCAAAGACCTTAACAAGGCCTGTCCAAAGGATCCTTTCCCCCTCCCCCGCATCGACCAAATCATCGATCCTACCGCAGGGCACGATTCATTGTGCTTCCTCGACGCATACTCCGGATACCATCAAATCAAGATGGCGGAAAAAGATCAGGCCGCAACGGCATTCATTACTCCATACGGACCATTCTGCTTCAACACAATGTCCTTCGGACTCAAAAACGCCGGCGCAACATATCAGCGCATGATTCAGACATGTCTGGCTACCTAGATAGGCAAAACAGTGGAGGCATACGTAGACGATGTGGTCGTTAAGACCAAACACGTCGAAACTCTAGTAGACGATTTGAGGCTTACATTCGACAACCTCCGAGCATACGACATTAAGCTCAACCCGGAAAAATGTGTTTTCGGCGTACCAGCCGGAAAGCTCTTGGGCTTCATTGTATCCGGTAGAGGAATTGAAGCAAACCTAGCCAAGATCCAAGCTCTGTCACAATTGCATATCCCAAAAGACCTCAAACAAATACAAAAACTAACTGGATGCATGGCGGCTCTAAGCCGCTTCATCTCCCGTTTGGTAGAAAAGGCACCGCCCCTCTATTGCCTCCTCCGGCGCACCGAACACTTTGAATGGACAGATGCTGCCACGACCGGACTCGAAGAAATTAAGGCCATATTGGCAACAAATCCGGTCCTGGCTGCGCCCAACCTGGGCGAACCGATGTTATTATATATCGCGGCAACACATCAAGTTGTCAGCGTGGTACTCGTCATCGAACGAGAAACAGAAGGGCACAAATTCCCTCTTCAAAAACCAGTGTACTAAGTATCCACTGTCTTAACTCCATGCAAGTCCCGGTACCCACATTATCAAAAGATAGCGTACACGGTGTTCATGGCACCCCGGAAGCTGCGACACTACTTTCAAGAGTGTTCCATAACGGTGGCCTCCGAAGTACCTCTCAACGATATTATAAACAATCGCGATGCGATGAGCAGGATTGCAAAATGGGCCATTGAGCTCTTACCATTTGACATAACCTACAAACCACGATGAGCTATAAAGTCGCAAGTTTTGGCTGACTTCATCGCCGAATGGACCGAAAACGAACTCCCTAAAGAGTAAGGCGCATACTCCAATTGGATCATGCATTTCGACGGCTCCAAAATGTTGGCTGGCTTGGGGGCTGGCATCGTCTTGACGTCCCCAACCGGAGACACAGTCCAATACGTACTTCAAATAATGTACACGGACTCCAACAACGCAGCCGAATACGAGGCCCTTCTACATGGTCTCCGAATGGCAATCTCCATGGGTATTCAACGCCTAGAGGTGCACGGGGATTCAAACCTCGCAATATCCCAAGTAAATGGAGACTTTGACGCCAAGGATCCGAAAATGGCAGCCTACCGTAACGCCGTCCTAAAAATGTCAGCTCGGTTCGAAGGACTCGAATTCCACCATGTAGCCCGGCATAATAACCAGGCAGCAGATGTGTTGGCACGCACCGGCGCAAAACGCGACGCCGTCCTTCCAAACATCTTCCTAGAGCGGCTCTTTAAGCCATCCGTATTATGGGAAGAGGAGTCCGGAAATAACAACCCGGAACCAACCGCACCACCCAACACGGAACATTCTGACACAATCGGCGGCCCAGCCAATGAAATAACACCTTCAGCCCACGAAATAATGGCAGTAATTGCCCCGTGGACGAAACCATTCCTAGCCTACTTAATTAGGCAGGAACTTCCCGAAGACCAAAATGAGGCCCGCTGCATAGTTCGGCGATCTAAAGCCTACAAGGTCCATGAGGAAGAACTTTATAAGAAAAGCACAACCGGAGTCCTTCAAAGGTGTATCTCCGAAGAGGAAGGGCGAAATCTCCTGGCTGAAATTCACGCCGGACTCGGCGGGCACCACGCCGCAGCCCGGGCCCTTGTAGGCAAGGCCTTCCGTATAGGATTTTATTGGCCGACAGCCCGGGCAGATGCTCAGGACTTGGTCCAACGATGCGTCGGTTGCCCGCTCTTTGCTAATCAAAACCACATGCCACCCACCGCCCTCCAAACTATACCCATCAGTTGGCCGTTCGCGGTCTGGGGGCTTGACATGGTTGGACCCCTTAAAGGGGGAAACCACAAGCAAAAATACTTATTGGTCATGGTGGACAAATTCACCAAATGGATAGAGGCCAAGCCGGTTAAAACGGCAGAATCCGGACCTGTGATAGACTTCATATCCGGGGTAGTACACCGTTTTGGCGTCCCCCACAGCATCATCACTGATAACGGCACGAATTTCACGGCCGACGAGGTTAAACTCTGGTGCAAAAACATGGGCATCAAGCTCGACTACGCTTCAGTCTATCACCCTCAAACTAACGGTCAAGTCGAACGAGCAAATGATCTAATCATGAGCGGCATTAAACCCAGATTAGTGCGGTCCCTCACAGAATCTAACACGCACTGGGTAGAGGAGCTCGACTCCGTACTCTGGGGGCTGCGGACCACGCCAAACCGCACTACCGGATTCACACCATTTTTTATGGTATACGGCGCTGAGGCAGTTTTGCATTGCGATATAATTCATGACTCACCTCGCGTGCGCATGTACGAAGAAAGAGAAGCCGAGTTGGATCGGCAGGACAGTTTGGACGCCTTAGAGGAGGAGCGCGACGTCGAAAAATCCCGTTCCTCATTCTATCAGCAACAGGCTCGAAGATATCAAAGCAGCGAAGTACGGGCCAAAACTTACAATGTTGGCGAGCTAGTTCTACGCCTGCCGGACAAGAAAAAGGACAAACTTAAGCCCAAATGGGAAGGTCCCTTCATCATCGACCAAGTCCTTACCGGCGGTGCATACCATGTATGCAACGCATCTAATAACCGACTCGAGCCGAACCCATGGAACGCAGCCCGTCTCCGAAGATTCTACGCCTAGCGCCGGACTCAAAGTTCGTCTCCTTCCTCCGTCCACCTTTCATATTTTTTCGCTGTCTTTGGTTTCCCTCCTTTTTCCTTCCTCTTTCAGTAAAAGCCTTTGAGGGCTTATCTGCGCATTGTTCGCACACACTTGATGTGCTACTCGCACTCGTTATACCTGGGGGCTTCTTTAACAGAAGCTTATTTATACGGGCTTCATGCCCAACACATGCGTCATACTTCCGCATGTACCTTTTACTCACCATTATATGCATCGATATGATTAAGTTTTGGCCAAGCTGGGTTGCCTAACTCCTGTGCTTACCCCTACGTTCCCAATTGTTCGGCTAGGAGGTAAAGGGAGCACCTCTGTGATTGTTACTGCCGGGTCAGCCGGATGTGTACCTCAGACTGGGTGAAGACGAAGGCTAGCGTTCTTAAGGGAATATTCGGTCGGTGACTTGAAGATGCTTTTTCTGCTCTTTCTGCTCTTTTCGCAGTCCGGGCATGCACTTTAGGGCATGCCTCCCAGGGAAAGGAACCCCTAACGGAACTATTCTCCCTGGAAGATGTTTCTTACTAACCATGTAATATAACATAGCTAGTTGGGCACTTGTCTGATAAAGCACTTATAACCCCTACGCCTGGTCTCCATGCATGCCCCGGTTTTTGTATAACCGTGAGGGTATTCGGACACACTCCGGACTGTTGGGTCCCGAGGTTGAAGCGAAAAGGTCCGCAAAGACAAACGGTCTACAATCCGGCTAGAAGGCATTTTACATGTCATTTTCAATTACATCGTCAAACTGACTGATTGTACTCCTCTTCAATCCCATCTAACAGGCTGTCTAGTTTATAGTCCCATTGGGAATATTTCGCGGCCAACTCTACTTGGCCGTACATCAGGCTCACAGGGATCTCCTTCCCATCGGGCCCCACAGGTCCGACCTCGGCCATGTGGTTTGGATCAGCCTTCGTGTACTGCATCTTCACCATGGCCCAGGCCTCCCTGGCGCCTTGACGGCAGGCTGATATCTTCCACAGACGGAAGCGCTGCCGTACTCCTGAAGCTTCTCAGCAAGCCCTCCGAGACCCTCGGGTAGGGAGACGGAAGGCCATAAGGCCCGAACGACGCCGCTCATCGCCTGCCGAACATGTTCGTGCAGTTGCAGCAGCTCGGGAAGAAGGTCACCCGTGGAACCAGGCATTTCCTCTGCCGGACGACCCGTGAGCACACCTACAGACACATTTCTGTCAATCGACTTCCTCACCGAACTCTTCTTTTCAAAAGAGTTTGCTCAAGCACTTATTGTAAATGCCGCGACGAAGCCGCCGATTCTCCTTTACGGAGTTAGACAGCTGGACCCGAACATCTTTTAGTTCTTCGCCCAGCTGGGTGTTGGCATCTTGGAGTTTGTTCCTCTCCTGCTGCACCCTCATAAGCACCTTCTCGCCGGCCTTCAGCTGGCACAGCAGATGTTGCTTGTCCGGATCTAGTCCGGCACCCTCTGCAATACTATTGTCAGACTAAACGCACACGCCGCACTTCATAAACTACTTATCTTTTCAAAATATATATTACCAGAGGGGGTCTCTGTGGCTCCCCCGGCGGCGGCTAGTGCGGCCTCAAGTTGGGCCTTGCATTCTTAAAGCTCCTGGGACAGGTAGGTATTCTTCTCCGTAAGATCCTGCATAACAAATGATCCTTAAATCAATTAGTTTAACTATTTTAAATCTTGGGGGCTACTGTCATATATAACTCTTAAAATTCCTCACCCGTATGTCTTTCACATACTGCTCCGTGGCTCTGGTCAAACCATCTTGAGCAGCACGGAGGTGCGCGTCTCCCGCATTAAAGGCATTTAACGCCTCTGGGGAGAAACACGTGTCACGAAGAACTGTCCGACAGCGCCTGTGATTCATGGCGCTCTCCACCTCAGACCTGGTGGCGGACAACCTGTCGGCATCCTCCGTTGGAGGAGCATCCGGCTCGCGCCTTGCGCTCGCCTCCCCCTCCGGACCAGGTGTTGGAGCCTGGCTGGCGGAGGCTTGGTTGGCAACCTCTCCGGGCACAGTCCGGCGAGCACTCTTTCTCCTGGAAGAATCATGAGCATTAATATACCTCCCAGGAGTCTTTCCATTAAAGACAATGGTGCGCCATACCATTGCGGCGACGATTAGCGCCACACTCCTCTTCCACCTGCTGGGCCGCACTGACCCTGGTTGGTCAGTCGCCGCGGGCTCGGCTTTCTGCCGTAAACGCACCTCCTGCGAAGCACCGTTGGTACACGGTGGTCAGAAATAAGCATTAAAAAAGTAATGGTGTCAGGACTTCGGTCGTACTCACCTGGGAAGCCAGAGATAAACCGGGGTAGTCAGCCGTAATGGCGACTAGAGCATTGTCTATGCTGAGTTGGTGGAACACCCCGTCAATCAGTTGCACCATTATGTATGGATCCTCCTCGGAGGCTGGATCAAGGGATCTTCTCGGATCCTCGGGTTGTGGAGTCGGGCTTTCTATGCCCTCCACATCCCGGCGCAGTTCCTGCGTCGAAATCATAAAGTAAGACACTTATCTTTGAAAGCACGGATCGGATATATAAACGTCCGCTTACCCAGCTCCGAGGGTTATTCATGGAGAATCCATTCAATGGACTCGTGCGGAGGAAGTCCTCCTTCTGCCCCTTGTACAAACCGGACAGGATCTTCACCAGATCGGCGGCCGATCCCGGCCCCTTGCGGCCATGACGGGTGGCGTCATTCTTCCCGTTGAAATACCACATGGGGTGGCCCCTATATTGGAGCGGCTGCACCCCTCGCATAATGCATGTGGCCATGACTCCAATCATGGTCAATCCGGAATGGGCCAGTAACCTTATCCGGCCCATCAGATATTCACGCTCCTATCATCTTCCCGTTGAGGGCTCCGCGGGCGCCAACTCAGGCGTTTCTTTCGAGGAGCATTGCTAAACTCCGGGAGGCCGATCCGAACTGGATCCAGCAGCGGGGCGTCTTCCATATAGAACCACTCCGAAGGCCAGTCTTTGGATGCCTTCTTCGGGGTTCCAGATAGATATCCGGTCCCGGCGATGCGCCATATTTCGGCTCCACCCACTTGATATATCGACCCCTCGTGAGAACGGGGTACGAGGCAAAACAATCTCTTCCACGGTGCAAAATGGGGCTCGATGCCCAAGAACAGCTCGCAAAGAGCTACAAAGCCCGCGATGTGCAAGATGGAGGCAGGTGTGAGGTGGTGAAGTTGGAGTCCATAGAACTCCAGGAGCCCCCGGAGAAATGGATGTATGGGAAATCTGAGTCCCCTTATTAGGTAGGGGACGAAGCATACCCGCTCTCCTTTGGAGGGATTGGGGACGTTCTCCGCCTGCTTCCCACCCTTGTAGGTGGCCAGTCCGGCTCGAACCGGAACCATAAAGACTGGGGGAAGGTATCCCTCTGCTTGGAGCGTCACTAACTCGCTATGCGGGACTGAACATCTCCTCCAATCTCCTGGCTGAGGACTGGGAGCGCGAGAGGAGGAGCCGCGTCGACTGTCCATGTTGGACTGGATTTTTGTCAGATGCGCTTCGATGAGTACTTGCGGAAGGAGGATGGTGTGATTCGGATCTGGATCCTCGCCTCTCTTATAGGCGGCTTATTCGCGCAGCTAGGGGGGTAAAACGTAAAAATACCCTGGCTTTTCGCATTCATACGACACGTGGAAGAGGTCCATTATTGGACGTGGAAGCCAAGCAGCGCAACATTTATAAGGAAACCAGACACTATTCGGCAAACACATGGAATATGGAGGAGAACCCGCCTTGCAAACGCCGAAGACAATATACGCGCCGGACTCGTCGTCATTGAAGCCTGGTTCGGGGGCTACTGAGGGAGTCCTGGACTAGGGGGTGTCCGGATAGCCGAACTATCATCATCAGCCGGACTCTAAGACTATGAAGATACAAGATTGAAGACTTCGTCCCGTGTCTGGATGGGACTTTCCTTGGTGTGGAAGGCAAGCTTGGCAATACGGATATGTAGATCTCCTACCATTGTAACTGACTCTGTGTAACCCTAGCCCTCTCCGGCGTCTATATAAACCGGATGGCTTTAGTCCATAGGACGAACAACAATCATACCATAGGCTAGCTTCTAGGGTTTAGCCTCCTTGATCTCGTGGTAGATCTACTCTTGTAATACCCACATCATCAATATCAATCAAGCAGGACGTAGGGCTTTACCTCCATCAAGAGGGCCCGAACCTGGGTAAAACATCGTGTCCCTTGTCTCCTGTTACCATCCGCTTAGACGCACAGTTCGGGACCCCCTACCCGAGATCCGCCGGTTTGGACACCGACAACACTCATGACCCGCTTCTGTGCGGGCGAAGATAGCTGGCTAGCCCGCAGCAACAACAATACAAGCGAACCTGGCACTTCTGAAGCCAGAAACAACAACTGTAAGCCCCGGCGCAATACATATAAGCGTCAAAACAATGGTGATAACACCGAAGACACGGCGGTCAATGCTGGATTCGGCGGCTCTAAGTCCGGTCAGCGGAAGAAGCCATTTAAGAGAAATAATCAGGGCCCGTCCAGTATGGACTGCATACTAGATCAACCAAGTCAAATCCATGGCACTCCTGATAAACCAGCCAATCATACCAACAGGGAATGTTGGGTCTTCAAATAGGCCGTTAAGTAAAATGCCGGAAATAAGGAGAAAGGGTCGCAAAGTGATGACGATGACGAGAAACCCCGACCACCGAACATAGGGGGACCGAAGAAATTCCCCCCCCCCAAGTCAAAATGGTGAACATGATATACGCCACCCATATCCCCAAGAGGGAGCGCAAGCGTGCACTCAGGGACGTCTACACGATGGAGCCAGTCGCCCCAAAGTTCAACCCATGGTCCTCCTGTCCGATCACCTTCGATCGCAGGGACCATGCGACCAGTATCCATCATGGCGGTTCATCCGCACTGGTCCTTGACACAATTATCGATGGATTCCACCTTACGCGAGTCCTCATGGATGGTGGCAGCAGCCTGAACCTACTCTATCAGGATACAGTGCGCAAAATGGGTATCGATCCCTCAAGGATCAAGCCCACAAAAACCACCTTTCAAGGTGTCATACCAGGTGTAGAGGCCTACTGTACGAGCTCAATCACACTGGAAGTGGTCTTCGGATCCCCTGATAATTTCTGAAGCAAAGAATTACTTCGATATCGTCCCCTTCCGCAGTGGCTATCATGCACTGCTCGAACGAACTGCATTTGCTTGATTCAATGCGCTGCCGCACTACGCCTACCTCAAGCTCAAGATCCCGGACCACGCGATGTCATAACAGTCAATGGAAGTACGGAACGTTCCCTCCGTACTCAGGAGCACACCACGGCCCCTGCAGCAGAAGTACAGAGTAGCCTTTTTAGGCAGAACCTTAATTCGGCAGTAAAGCTCCCGGACACTGTCAAGCGAGTCCGAACTACTCTGCAGCAGGACTGTCCAGCTCGTCCAGAGCTTGACTAGCAATTTGGCCTACGTCCCAACCCCAATCGAGCGGTGACATTTGTGCCGTGTGTACATAACTACGCACTCAAAATACCATGGGCATGGACGGAGGGACAGCTAGACCATGGTCCATAACGCGGCTCAATCGCCCTGGATCCGTGTACCTTCACTTTTTCCTTTTTCATTTCAGGTTCTTCTCTAACCAAGGCTTTTCTGATAACCTGATCATCGGACCTATAACGGGACGGATACACCAAGAAGGCAAGGAGCTTTGACGTATAAGGGAATCCCTAGGTGGTCTCTGCTAATGATTGTTATACCTGTTTTAAATACCTGCACGCAGCTCGCCCTTGGTCATGGCATGTCAAATAGCATTATTTTCTTATCACATTACTTGCACAAATACGCCTTGACATATTAATCAAATTACAATGGAAAATAACTTGCCGCTTAATATTCGCGGTGTCAGGTTATTACTTGATTTTTTCCTTGTCTTTGTATTTTTTATCAATTTCACCCGTACACTCTGGTACGCCTTAATTCGCCAGGGGCTTCATCATACCCCATAACACGGCAATAAAGTCCGAACACTTTTACAGTACAGTTCGACACCCCGAACTTATAGCATTATATGCATCGGCTCTGAATCATGTCTTTGGTCAATAGTTGGGTTGCCTGGCTCCTATGCTTACTACCTTACATTCCGCTATATCGGCTAGGGTAGTAAAGGGAGAACTACTACGATTGTGTGCCGACTTTTGGACAAGCACCTCAGTAGAGAAAGCCAAAAACTGACTGTCATGATGCGGCGAGAGCTGGTCAGCAGTTCGAGAGGTTCCAAATCCTTAGAGATTTTTCCTGCATTATGCGATAAGTCGGTTTTTATCCGATTAAGCGTGTATAGCGCCCCAAGTTTGGACTTTTGAACACCAGGGGCTGCGCCAAAATTTCCATTGTCAAACTCCTATGGCTAAGTGAGGGTGATAAAGCCGTATAGTCCGATTGCCTTGTTCGTTGCGCTAAACACCCCCTTTAAGGACCAAATTTAGAGTAAAGAGTGTTTAGATTTATCCCGAATACCCCTGTACTATCTATGTGGGGGCAGAAGCTAACGACTGGCCAACTCTCAGATTTCATAAATGGCCGCACAGGAGGTAAAATTTTAAATAAACAAGCATTATATTACATAACAATCTTGTTTCATATTACAGGACATGATAACATAAATTTTTTCATGGGAATATGATATCCTTGGCACATTGCTCCACCACAAGGCGGGATCCCTCCAGGACAATGTCAAAATATAGTTTGTGTCGGCGGTGCTCCTTGCCCACATGCGGCCCCTCGGTCATCAGCTTCGTGGTGTCCATTTTCACCCAATGCATCTTAGCATGGGCAAAGGCCATCCTCGCGCCTTCGATACAGACCGACCGCTTAATGGCTTCAAGCCAAGGGCAGGCGCTAACAAGCCGCTTCACGAGTCCAAAGTAGCTGCTAGGCATCGGCTCGGCAGGCCATAGCCGGATTATTAAGTCCTTCATGGCTAGTCCGACCACCCTGGATGTTCTGGTCCAAGGTATTGAGACCAGAATAGCTTCTCCGTAGAGCTCCCCTCTTCGGCTCGATATAATTCTGCAGTGTCTGATACGCTGCATGGCAGATCCACAAATGCCCCTAGAGAACTCCAAATCCGGGTAAGTAAGAGGAATCTTTCCTTCACATATTTGCTCTGCATTATAAAATCCTTACCCGCCGCGATTTTCTTGGCCACCTGGATTTCCTGGAGGGCGCTCTGGGCTTCGGCTCGGGCATCTTGTGCGCTCTCGCGGGCCTTGGCAAGTTCGGACTCTCGATCCTTAAAATCACGCTCCAAGGACACGTACTTCTTGACATCGTCCTGGAGCTCTTGCTGGACCTCATTGATCCGAGCCTCATGCTTTTCACGCGCGGCCTTTTCCTTTGCCGCCCTGTCCTCGGCCTCGGCCAATGACCTCTCGAGAGCCTATCCTCAGTCATTGCCCCTAACAAATATTATGACACTTCAGTCAGAACAAATCGTTCATTTCACCTAAATTTACACAAGGTTAAATACATACCTTTGCTTTCCTCTAGCTGCTTCCTCATGTGGCCGAGCTCCTCCTCAGCCCGCTCCAGATTCTGCTTCAGTCCGGAGACTTTCGCGGTGTGAGCGGTCGCAGCCAGCAGCGACGCCTGCTTATTCACAGACATATCAGATTAGACTCCTGCGAATATTGTTTGATCCTCTGTTCGGGTTTTCTTTCCGAACACCAGATAGAGCATCAGGGGCTACTGTCTATACTATGACATTCTTTTTCCAATTATATTACTTACCTCAAAGTCTGTTAGAAGGCTAGTGCAGGCTTCGATCAGTCTGCTTTTGGCAGACAGGATCATCTCAATCACCGTACTCATAAGAGTACGGTGTTCTTCAACAATGGAAGCTCCTCGCAGCGCCTCCAGCTATCTATCTGGTGCCTCCAGATGGACAGAGGGCACCGATGGAGTTGGCTCACCCCCTCTTTCAAAAGAGGCAGCCTGCTTGAGTCTGGAACCACATGGGCCTCCGGAGCTGTATTCGGCTGGGGAACGAAATGGATACGGCCCCCATCGTCGGGGTCCATGGGGGTTTGCTCCCCCATGTGTTCGGCAACCGTGGTCTCACCCTCCGGCACCATTGTGGAGGCCTCCTGAGCCTGTCCTTGGCCTGGGATCCTTCAAGACAACACCTCAGTGTTGACCATGGCCTTGGGCGAGGAGGTCGTCAGAAGGGACCCGCTGTCCATTGCCGACAGGTCCAGCGACCTCTCCGAAGAGGAGGATAGCTCAATGTTGGACTGGGCCGGAGTGCAGGTGCATGATCCAGCACGTTAAAAACAATAAAGTAAAAAGGTCGGATATATTACCGTGTCCTAACACTTACGATTTGGCCAGGGGCTTGTCCCCGGGCTCCCACTCCGAGCTGCTGTTGGTGGCCGCTGCGGAGTTGTCCTGAAGGGAAGTTTTCCCCTTCTTGGACGCCTTGGCCTCTAGGTGCGTGGAGGCCATCCTCTTCTTTCTCTCCCCTGCAGGGGGGAATGGATCTCTTCTTCTTCCTCCTCCTCTTCCTCATCGTCTTCGGCGATGGAGGAGCGATCCTTGATGTCTTCGGACATTGCGTTTGAAGCGCCCTTGTGACAGAGACCATCTCTGGTCCCCTTGGCCTTCTTTTTGGCCTTCTTCTCCGGCACCTCATAAGGCGCGGGAGACAACATCTTCGTCAGAAGTGGGGTTTCTGCGCCTTCGGCCAGCGGAGCCGGACAGTTAATCTGCTCTGCTATCTCTATCCAGGCCTGAAAAAATTGATAGGGAGGCTTTGATTCCTTCCTCAAATATGCCAGTAAAGGGTATACCTTGAAAACATGAAAGAACTTACCGGATTAGCCTAGCGAGTTAAGCTAAGCCCGCGGTCCTCGGTCGTGGGATGTGGTGTCTCGCTGGCCTTGAAGAGCACCTTCTAGATGTCTTCGTGCATCGTGCCGAAGAGATCTAGTAGCATCTAGTGCTTGGCCAGATCAAACTCCCACAAATAGCAAGTCCGGCGTTGGCACGGACGGATCCGGTGAATGAGCATAACCTGGATCACATTGACGAGCTTGATTCTCTTGTTTATCATGTTCTAGAGGCACGTTTGGAGCCCTGTCAGCTCGTCCAAAGAGCCCCAGTCTAGGCTTTTCTCTTCCCAAGAGGTGAGGCGCATCGGGACTCCGGATCGGAATGTGGGGGACGCCGCCCAATTGGAGCCGCGCGGCTTGATGATGTAGAACCACCCCGACTGCCACCCCTTTACAGCCTTCACAAAGGAGCCTTCGGGGCAGGTGACATTGGGCATCCTGCCCACCATGGCGCCTCCGTACTTTGCTTGCTGGCTACACACCACCTTTGGATTCACATTGAAGGTCTTCAGCCATAGGTCGAAGTGAGGTGGGATGCGGAGGAAGGCCTCGCACACGACAATAAATGCCTAGATGTTGAGGATAGAGTTGGGGGCCAAGTCATGGAAGTCTAGCCTGTAGTAAAACATCAGTCCACGGACGAATGGGTGGAGGGGGAATCCCAGCCCGCGGATGAAGTGTGTGAGAAACACCACCCTTTCCTGGGGCTATAGGGTGGGGACGATCTGTCCCTTGGCTGCAAGTCGATGAGCGATGTCCTTGGCCAGGTACCCGTCCTCCCGGAGCTCCTTGATGTCCTTCTTCTTTACGGAGGAGGCCATCCACTTGCCTCCTGCTCCGGATCCGGACATGATTGGAGTGCTTTTTTGGGTGGAGAAGGCGAGAGCTTGGGCGCTAGAGCTCGAGAATGGATGGGCAGAGGAAGTAGAAGGCATGGGTGAACAAGGATGAATCCTTATCCCTTTATAAAGGCAGTATAAGTCATGCGCGTCCCAGCTCTCCTTAAAATTTCCCTATTCCCCAAGCGCCATGCAGATGACACGGTTGGGTTACCCATGCCCGTATTGATGAGAATCTCGTGATAAGGGGACACAATCTCTCCTTCGACAAGACGTGCCAATGAAACCGCACCTCGAAATATGGAGCGGCAGGCTAAAAACGATTCGAATAATGACCGGGCAGTGGCGTGATGTCACGCTACAAAAAGTTGTCAGCAGATTAGACTCGTGAAATATTATACTCTCTATGGTTGTGTGTGGTACTTGTTTTGCAGAGCCGGACACGTTTTCTATGTTCGGAAGGCTATGTTGGAGTATACGTAGAAGGAACCCGCCTTGTAATGCCGAAGACGATCTGCACGCTGGACTCATCATCATTGAAGCCTAGTTCAAGGGCTGCCGAGGGAGTCTTGGACTAAGGGGTCCTTGGACAGCTGGACTGTATACTTGGTCCGGACTGCTGGACTATGAATATACAAGATAGAAGACTTCGTCTCGTGTCCGGATGGGACTCTACTTTGCGTGGAAGGCAAGCTTGGCGATTTGGATATGTAGATTCATTTCTCTGTAACCGACTTTGTACAACCCTTGCCCCTCCCGGTGTCTATATAAACTGGAGGGTTTAGACTTCTAGGGTTTAGCCACAACAATCATAACCTCATAGGCTAGAATTCTAGGGTTTAGCCATTACGATCTCGTGGTAGATCAACTCTTGTAAAACTCATATTCATCAAGATCAATCAAGCAGGAAGTAGGGTATTACCTCCATAGAGAGGGCCCGAACCTGGGTAAATATTGTGTCCCCCGCCTCTTGTTACCATTGGCCTTAGACGCACAGTTTGGGACCCCCTACCCGAGATCCGCCGGTTTTGACACTGACAGTGGGTCAGCAAGAACATTCTCCAACCTAAACAGGTTATCAGATACGAGGTTCTCCGCTCCTTTCCTATCAGTTATATGAAAATCAAATTCTCGTAGCAAGAGGACCCATCGAATAAGCCTAGGTTTGGCATCTTTCTTTTCCAGAAGATACTTTTTTCAGCATGATCAGTGTGAACAATTACTTTTCAATCTACAATGTAGGATCTAAACTTATCACAAGCAAACACCACTTCTAGAAATTATTTTTTAGTAGTAGCATAATTTCTTTGTGCACTATTTAGAGTTTTACTTGCGTAACGAATAACATTCAGTTTCTTATCAACTCTTTGTCCTACAACAACACCAACAGCATAACCACTAGCATCACACACAATTTCTAAAAGGAAAGTTCCAATCATGTGGTTGAACAATAGGTGCAGAAATTAAGGCTTTGTTGAGTGTTTAGAAGGCTTCTAAACAATAATCATCAAAAACAAAAGGAATATCCTTTTGCAAAAGATTTGTAAGAGGCCTAATTTTTTTAGAAAAGTCTTTGATAAAATCTCCTATAGAAACCACCATGACCAAGGAAACTATGAATACCTTTGATATCTTTAGGACATGGCATTTTCTCAATTGCATCAACCTTAATTAGCTTTGTCCACCTCAGTACCTCTTTCAGAAATTTTATGGCCCAAGACAATACCTTCATTAACCATAAAGTGGCACTTCTCCTGATTCAAGACAAGATTTGTTGGCTCACATCTCTGCAAAACTCGATAAAGATTGCTTAAACAATCATCAAAAGACTTCCCATAAACAGAAAAGTCATCCATGAAAACCTCAACAATCTTTCCACAAAAATCAGAGAATATAGCAGTCATACATCTTTGAAAGGTAGCAGGTACCTTGCATAAACCAAAAGGCATACTTCTATAAGCATAAGTTCCAAAAGGACAAGTAAAAGTGGTCTTTTCTTGATCGGGTTGAGAAACATGCATTTGTGAAAAATCAGAATATGCATCAAGGAACCAAAAATGTATGTGCTTAGATAATATTTCTAGCATTTGATCATAAAAGGTAGAGGGTAATGATCTTTTCTAGTTGCTCTATTTAATTTTCTAAAATCAATTACCATTCTATAACCAGCGACAATTCTTTGTGGAATTAGTTCATTCTTATCATTAGGAACAACAGTAATACCTCCCTTCTAAGGGACACAATGAACAGGACTTACCCATCTACTATCAACTATGGGATAGATTATACCTGCTTCCAGAAGCTTTAATATTTCAGTTCTTACCACTTCTTTCATTTCGGTATTTAACTGGCGTTGGTGATCAACAACGGGTTTAGCATCAAGTTCCATATTTATCTTGTGCTAACATAGAGTGGGACTGATGCCCTTAAGATCATCAAGAGTATATCCAATAGCAGCTTGGTGCTTCCTTAGAACTTTGAATAATCTTTCTTCTTCATGTTCTGAAAGGTTAGCACTAATAATAACAAGATATATCTTTTTCTCATCAAGATAAGCATATTTCAAAGTGTCTGGCAATTGTTTTAATTCAAACACAGGATCACCCTCAGGTGGACGAGGAACTCCTAGAGTTTCAATAGGTAAATTGTGTTTAAGCAGAGGTCGTTGTTCAAAAAAAATGTTATCTATCTCATTTCTTTCATGCATATGCATATCATTTTCATGGTCTAGCAAATATTATTCTAGTGGATCAGTAGGAGGCACAATAATAGAAGCAAGACCAATTATTCCATCCTTACTAGGCATTCTTATGATGCTTTCTACTAAAAATAGAGAAATTAAACTCATGAGACTCATCACCAAAACATACACCGATGGTTTGTTTCTCACAATCTATTTTAGCACTAACGGTGTTCAAGAAAGGTCTACAAAAGATAATGGGACAAAAGTCATCTAGTGGGGAACCAAGAATAAGAAAATCAGTAGGATATTTTATTTCCCCACACAAGACTTCAACATCTCTAACAATCCCAAGCGGTGTGATGGTGTCTCTGTTAGCAACTTTAATAGTCACATCAATGTCTTCTATTTCAACAGGTGCTATAACATATATAATTTATTGATATAAGGTAAAATGAATAGCACTCACGCTAGCACCTATGTCACACAAACCATGATAATTGTGATCTCCTATCTTAACTGAGACAACAGGCAAGCCAACAACGGGTCTATGTTTATCTTTTTCATCGGGTTTGGCAATTCTAGCAACTTCATCACAGAAGTAAATAACATGCCCATCTAAATTTTCAACCAAGAGATCTTTAACCATAGCAACACTAGGTTCTACCTTGATTTGTTCAGCTGGTTTAGGTGCTCTAATGTTACTTTTATTGACCATAGTTGAAACTTTAGCATGTTCCTTCATCCTAACAGGGAAAGGTGGTTTTTCAATATAAGCAGTAGGATCAACATTATAAATAATACTGTCGTGGATTTGTCACGGCGGATGCCCTAGTGAAAGGACTTGGTGTGGAGCTATTGCACTAGGTTGGCTTAAAGGGGTTGAACGGGATAAATGACACAAGGAGTTTACCCAGGTTCAGCCCCTCTCAACGAGGTAAAAGCATATGTCCTGCTTCTATTTCTATTGCTTGAGTTTCGAATACAAGGGAGCGGATACACTTGACCTGGTTCTCGATTGCTTGTTACTTGAGTTAACCCGCCACCGGGTCTCAACTTTATATGCAGGTTGATGCGTGGTGGCTTACGGACTCCCGGCCGGCTCACACAACGTGACCGGCTCAGTTTCTAACTAAACTTGCCTTGCAGAGCAAGTTAAGCTTGAACGGCTCGCACCTTCGGGTCCTAAACTGCCTCCGGGTCTTGGGCCTCCAATAATCATTGCCTTATGAACCGCCATATTCAAGTCTTCTTGGACCTCTTGGGCCTTCTTCATAATAAACTACCAACGGTATAACCCGACCTCTCCTGGGTGGGTCATATCTCAGGGTTATATCCCCAACATTAGGATCCAGGTTGATTTGAACCTGTTGATATCAATATCCACTGTTTAACTTAGAAGAATGTATCATTATCGATTCCTCATCAATCCGCTATAACCCACCATGATGTCACAAAGCATAATCATTTTAACCCGCCATGACATCTTGTGCATTAATTATGCACAAGGCCCGGGATATCTCAACAGATCTTTATCTTAATGAACCTCCTGAAAATCGAGGCGTCCGCATTGCCAGCATAATCATTTTGCCTCCTCGATTCTCACGCATGCCATCTTATCATCCACCTTATAAATAGGGATAAGGGGCCTTCTTCTTCACTCTTTACCACTGCCTCTTCCTATACATCTCTTTCCTCACGACGCCACTGTGACCCGAGCTTCGCCGCTGCCGTCGATAGTCCTTGACAGCTCCAACCCAGGCTGCTACATCAACCTGACCGTGTCCAGAGATCCCGGCGTGCTTCCGCTTCTCGTCAGCATCCACCGGTACCCCTCTTTCTTTATCCTCAACCTGCATTAGGGTTCCCTAGTTCATCAGCGTTCGTCGGTGTTCGTCGGAGTTCATTGTGGCTTCTCTGCCAACGCTTAGTTCAATCTGAAAAGTAGTATGAAGTATGTGCGGTAGCAGCTTTAATATCCATCTCCAATCGTAGATGCGTCCTGTTTTCCTTAGATTCAAACCTTTCTCGCTAGTTCTTCCACCATCATATTTAGGTTTAACAATTATTTCCTTTTTCTAAACCTGCCATAGATCCAATATTATAGAACTAATTTGTGGAACCTATTTGTATAGCACTTACTGAAATTTTCCTTAGATCCTTAAACCCCGGCTTAAACACCACTTTGGGGGCCGCTCAAAAATATCACTTTATAACCTGCCGAATACTAGCCGACTTAGTCATGAAATACTCGAATCAGCTGCATCTGTCTGATGTTAATATCACCCAACTGTGCTTTTGTTGAATTGTTCATACTATTTCCTTTCTCATAACAACCTGTCTGTATATGAACCAAACCTGCATAGTATGTTTTCCTTATTATAACCATAGGGCGGCTTATTATCCCAAACTTGACCCGCCATTACTCCCCTTTTAGGCCTTTCACGATAAAATGACTAAAACAGTCACCTCATGTGACTGGGTCGCCTCCACTATGATGGAGCATGCCCTGAACGAATATGTTCAAGTGGGCGTCTTGTCAGTCAAAGAGTACATTCACTTGCGGGCCCCAGGGACAGAAATAAGACCCGATCCAAAGGACGGTGAAGTTGTGGTTTTCGCTAATCATATGGGTCGGGGTTTCTCACCACCTGGCTCACATTTCTTCCGCGGTGTTTTGGACTTTTATCAGCTTCATCCTTAAGATATTGGGCCCAATTCAATCTCCAACATCTGCAACTTCCAAGTCTTTTGAAAGTATACCTTGAGGAGGAGCCAACTATTGACCTTTTCAAAGAATTTTACTATTTGAACCGCCAAACAGAAATGACTGACGGACCTAGTCTTGAACTTGGCTGGATTTCTATCCAAAGACGCAAAGATGCCATCTTTACCGCTGCCAAACCATCCAGTAACCCCAAAGATTGGAATCAGACCTGGTTCTATTGCCAAGACACCTCTCCGGCGGGTGAAAACCCTCTGCCGGGTTTCCATGACTGCCGTCTTATCCCAAGACATCCTCTTCTAGACCAGATCAGTGTCGCTAAACGGGCCAAATAAGCCTCCACTTTTAGCAAAATAAGACTTTAATGGCCAATGGCTTAACTGGCATCGAATTGGTCCGATGTTGGGTTGCCTGGAGGATCATGCCTTTGAGCCGCTGCCCTGGCTAAATGTGTGAGTATACTGGTGACACCAAAGATCCACAACGTCACTACCAAATATGTCTGGATGATAAAGAGATCAACGAGATGACCAAAATGCTACTCAATGAAAGCTTAGACGACTGTAGCAAGGCGGGGCTGAACCCTTTTGCAAGCTTAACCCGACTCCAGCTGTAAGTATTTCAAGCTCATTGTTATCTTATTCTTCCTTCTCATATCTGTCCTTCTTACCATTACTTGCTTTCCTCGGGCTGATGATCCTTTCTGGAAGAAGAAACTTTAGGAGAAGCCAGCCAAAAAGGACAGGGCAAAGAACAAGGCTCCCAAGAAGGCTGCCAAGAAGAAAACAAACACCTCAGAGCTGCTTGCTTTGAATGATGACGAGTCAGAGGTAGAACTTGACTCCCTTGGCTCCTTGTTTTGTACATCTTATTGACAGTGATTGCTATCAGGATGATGCGAAGGCCAGCCACGCTGATGGTGAAAAGGTAACTATAATTTCCTCCGACTCAGAACCTCTGCCAAGACAGAAAACTCGACAAGCGAGCCAGAAAGTAAGGTTTTATCACCCTTTAGCTTACTTGGATCCCAACTATATTTTGAAAAAACAACAACATGAAGTTCGCCGTAGAACCCGGAACAGTGGCTATGGAAATCTTTCCTCCGGCTTACCCAACATGACGGTTCCTCGAAACCGCCGAAATGAGTTGCCACAGAATTCAACCTTATCTTTTCGCGGGTCTTATCCGTCAACCGCTTAACCCTTTCGACTCAAATTATCGGGGAACCTCTCACTCCTCGTCCAGCGACTCAACTGGGACTCAGATTCCCCTCTTCAAAGTCACTCCTGTGTGAGAACATTAGATTTATTTTGTTTAACACTTTACCAACTGATACATTAACCTTCTTCTTGTGTATTATTTTCAGTGGCATAGCCAAGCCCAGCAAAAAGCTGAAGGTAAACAAACCGGCCGAAGACCCCAAGGTTGTTGAGCCGGAGAAACAAACCATCTCTGAAGCCTCTCAACAAACTCCGGTGGATGCTGCTGATGAGCTGCCACCGGAGACTCACGTTTCATGGTGGATCCAATGGGTGTTGACCCATCTAGTGCTAAGCCGCCAAGTCCCATAAGACTTGCTGATGAAGCTCCTTCACAACAGGCTGCGGAGGATGTCATTATTACTGGCACTGGCTACACTGAGCCTGGGAACCCCCACCATTCTGGCCAAGCACTCTGCGAAAGAGGAGTTAATTCAAAAGAGAAAGACCAAGTTTGATGTTGCAAATTACTCTCACTTAAGCGTCGGGAATTATACTCTGGTTATCTGCGCCAGTTACACACAGGTCGTGATCTAGAAGCATACTTAGTGAAGAAACTGCACCAGAAGTATGAGGTATGAACATCTGTTTCTTTTACACATATAGTCATCCATCCCCCAAGTCTTATCCGTAGGAAAAGATACTTTTGTGTAGGGTTAAGACTTGATAAAGCCGAGCCGATTTATTTTCATTATTTGAGAGAAACTCCAGACCGTAGCCCTCAAGGGTCGGCTTATCTTGATAAAGATGAGCTGGTTCAAAAAATTCAAATGCACAAACGAACTTCCGCACACATTAGCCCCCAAGTGTCAAGTACTTTGCTTGGAACGTGCTTGAGACTTGTCTGTAGATTATCTGGAAAATATGTTTATAACTTGTTTAACTCTTACTTCCAGGATGCTTTAACTCAGGCTGAATCCCAGGTGGCCGATTTAAAGACCAGGCTTGAGCAGCAAGAGGCTGAAACACACGAAGCTGACTCCAAACTCAAGCTTAATCTTGAAGAGAGTGAGAAACTCAAAAGTGTATTTTCCATAGAAAGAATCGCCTGGGACAAGGAGAAGGCCGCCTTGGTTCAAAGAGCAGAGACTGCCGAATGTTCTTTGAAGGAAACTACTGCAGAATTGACCGGCTTAGAACACCGCATATCTCAGATGACAGCTGCTATCTTTGGTAAGTAACCTTAATCCGCCCGGCGACTTATCTTTGTACCTTATTCAATAGGCCCCAGGAGCACTAACCTCGGCCAAGAGATGTTGGTGAAGCTGAAGGCGGTTTATACTCTGGTGGAACAGCTGTACACAGGCACACAACGATCCCTAACAGTTATCTCGCATAATAAACAACCACCTAGGCTCATCAAGGATGTATTGGACAAGTTATTTGTCATGCCCAAAAGAATTGAAGAGATCAAGCGATCCGCAGCTCGAGCTGGTACCATTACTGCTTTGAGCCAGGCTAAAGCATGGCAAGCGGAGCTAGACCCGAAGGAGATGGACACTAGCTGTCCGAGCTTCAAATAAGACGGGTCTCCCTTTGATGCCAGCGACTTCACCAAATGTGTAAAAGAGATGCACCCTCTAGCAAGTAAATTGGCCAAGGAGACATATTTGTCTAAGTATTAGACGGCTTATACCAAGGAGAACGAAAAAGTGAAAGCGTCGACTTTTGAGATTGTAGAGCTCATTCCTCCAATACGTAAGCACACTTTTGCTCCTGATATTGATCCGCCCAACCTTATAGACGATGAAGGCGAGTAAAAAGCTTTAATTGGCATCGATTGAACATCATCTGACTTCTAGACGATGGAGGAAGAATAAGAAGAACGAGCATAGGATAACCCGGAGTCTTCAACTCACCAAGACCAGAACAACTGACTCAAGGGGCGGCTCTCGAACTGCAACACGGAGTTTCTTCTTCGAAAAAACTCTTAATCATTTGGGCTTTGGAATGCCTTGTAATAGGCTAGTTGAAACAATGATCTGCTATGCCATCGTGCATGTTGAACCATAAAACTGCCATTGAAATATCTTATGTGCCACTGATGAGCATGTAGGAAATATCCTATTATTTTACAATATTCCTATACACATGGGAAACAACGTGCACCCTGGCGGTTTACGCCAGGGCGGGTCATAATTCCCAATAGAATATATTCTGGCGACTTAAAGTCTATAACCAGGGCGGATTAGAAAAAACCAGAAATATTTATTCAAATGACACTGGTACAGCGAGGTGCTATACAAACGGTTTTTAACACCTTTCCGCGATGGCATTCGGAACCGTCGCCAAGTGAGTGTGGGTGATGGGGGGTCCTTCCCACATGACCCAGAAACCGTCAGGGTATATGCCCTCCTACACACACGCTCGGCAAAATGAGGTTGTGTGCGTTCGGCGAGCGATCAAATACGGTTATACATATAGTAGTGCTCAAAAAAGTACAATTATACAGGCGAAATCATTTCCGGTCGTAAGTACATCCCACACAGTCAGTCCCCCCTAAACGTTTCCCTTCGTATATACATCCCACACAGTCGCTCCAAGGAAATCATTTCCGTTTGTAGGTACATCACACACAATTTTCCCCGTTAAATCGTTTGTGATAGCGTTTCCATTGCACACGATATTAACAATTTTATCGTTCACGTAATTGAAGCATCGCACACGATGCGTAGAAGAGACTGTGTGGCAAAGGTTGTCCATCACACACAGTTTTTATGTGGTAAACGTTTGCGCAAGGTGGCCTAACACAAATTTTTTTGAAGAGAATGTCATCTGTGATTGTTCATTGATCCAACATGGTTTATTCCTAGAAACTGTGTGCTTGCATGAGGTCATCACCCACGGTGTTTTCTGAATAACCGTTTGCAATAGAAAAACCTAATTAGCAGGCAAATGGGCCATTAGCAGGCTAATTGCCCTATTATTAATAATCCATTTATTAATCTAATTGACATTCATATTAAGCACATAATATATTTTATTTCTATATTAAGGAAGCAGGATTTCATAATTGAAATACATCAGAGTACAACATGATATAGCTTCAGCACTCAGCTACCCCATTACACAACTGCACCAGCACCAAAATTCACATGCAACATATAGAGCATTTCAAAATTAGCATCATAGATGGTACATAGAAAGATGCATCTCATCTGGAAAACTGCTGAACCGGAAGGCGAATATTGAGCCTTCATTCATGTTGAAGGTCTTTGCAACTTTCGGCCAGTGCCTGTGAGTGATTGACCATCCATCCTTCATCCTATTCAGGAACACTTCAATGTTGAACCGTGGGTGCTGTATGAAAACCTTCCTCGCCTCCTGACCAGAGAGGTGGTTTGAGAGGTAATCATCAGTGAACTGCTTTGAAAAGGCCTGAAAACAAGGATATGCATAAATATCTTCTCTATATTGGAAATGGGGCAAAGGAATAAAAAAAGGCAAGGTATAATAGTCAGTACCATCTTCTAATTAACTGATGTCTTCTTCATTATGCAGACAAAGATCTTGTTGTTTTTTTTCGCTAATTTCTTTATCCTAACAATCTTTTATGTTTCTTGACTTGATATTCATGGACAACTCATTTCGCCATATGCAAAAAGGGTAGAACAATGGGACAAAACCTCTAACAGCAGGACCTACATGTGCAAGACCAAATTGTTTAAAACCTAAATATTAGAACGGTTCATGTAATTGCTCAATAATGTGTTATTAGACAACAGACCATGCACATGCTAACCTCGATTGTAAACCTCAGTGCTTCCCATTGTTTCCCTGCAACACATATAAGGTAGTTAGTCATCATGTTAAGTAAGGGTTCGCATGCTATCAGTAAAATATGTTGATGAAAAATAAGCACACTGCAGATTCATCAGATTAATGCAAGCCACATGGAAAACCCTTTTATCAAAACCAAGCATGATTAAGAACTAGGAAATATAGCACTTGTATATGTTTCTCATGTATTAAGTGCAGCAAAATTTGATTTATCCTCACATGCACAACAATACAAAATTCTACCCAAGAAAATTGGACATCACATTGCAGAATTGAACCAAGCAGTTAACTAAACACCAGAACAAATGAACCAAACATTAACTGATCAACAGATTGCACAATATAACATACTCCTGATAGAAGATTAGACAGTTAACCAAACCAAGCATGCTTAACAACTTGGAAATATAGCAATTGTATTTGTATCTCATGTATTTTGTGCAGCCAAATTCAATTTATTCCTCACATGGTATACAATAACAGAATGCACCCACGACAATTGAATATCACATTGTAGAATTGAACCAAACAGTTAACTAAACACCACAACAAATGAACCAAAGGTTAACTGAACACCACATTGCACAATATAACATACTCCTAATAGAAAATCAGACATTTAGCCAAACCAAGCGTGCTTAACAACTTGGAAATATAGCAATTGTATTTGTTTCTCGTGTATTTAGTACAGCCAAATTCGATTTACTTCTCCCATGGTATACAATAACAGAATGCACCCACAACTATTGAACATCGCATTTCAGAATTGAACCAAACTGTTAACTAAACACCACAACAAATGAACCAAACGTTAACTAAGCACCACATTGCACAATGTATAACCAAAACCAAGCATGCTTAACAACTTGGAAATATAGCAATTGTATCGTTTCTCGTGTATTTTGTAAAGATAAATTCGATTTATTTCTCAGATGGAAGATAATACCCAATTGCAGCCTGAAGAATTGAACATCACATTTACAGAATTGAACCAAACAGGTAACTCAAGACGATAACTAATTAACCAAATAGTTAATAAGTGAGCACCACACTGCATGACATATATAACATATACACTAGAGCAACAGATTGGGTGGTAAAATTAAATACCACAATGCACTAGCATTTGTTATGGAAAGGCAGGAGCAGCACACGCAATGGGTAAACCGAGCATGCTTAACCGGCATAGCTAACAAATGGCAAGGTACTCCTCCAAGATCTAGGGGTCGGCACGAATGGCAGCCATCGCGACCTCATCCGCGCGTGTGGCCGCAATTTGCTTCTCCGCTGCCAAATGCTCCTTGAGATCCTGGCTACACTTCATGCACCATGGCTAAGGGCGGCACTTATTTGGTGGGGGGTTAGTGATTTTGGTGGAAGGTGTCACGCCAGTGGTCGGGGCATGTGGGATGTGGAAGGAGGAGGAGGATGTGGGTTGGGTGTGGATTACCTGCCTGGATCGATGAGGCCGAGCAGTGTGAAGGAGGGTCGCCGGCTAGGAGGCGGCGCTGCAAGCAAGGAGTAATGGTTTCAACTTGGAAATGAAGGCGGAAACAGGGGAAATGTGGCTTTTGGTAAGGGGGAGGGGGCGGGGAGGTAGATATTTCCGCGAAAGCCGAAAATTTGGAATCAGCCCAGTGAAAAAACTGGCGCGCAAAGTGTCAGCAGACACGGTCCCTTATTCAGAACTGTGTACGATATGTGAACATCATAAATGATTTAGATAGCTTAACCCGTGTGTGATGAGTTTGAACATCAAAATTTTTGGTTCGAATTTCCCTTGTTACAGTCAAGGTTGTCAGAATCGCGATTCTATTATACGATTCTACGACTTTACGATCCAAACTAACCCCTATGATTCTACGATTTTAGTACTTAGAATTTGCATTTCTATGATCCTGATAGTGAAGATTCTACGATTTGTGATCCTACCATTGAAGCTCCGATCCGATTTAAAATCACGATTCTGACAACCTTGGTTACAGTGGTCATCCATGTCATTGCATAATTTGGGTACACAAAGGAGACTACATCACACCCACACTTCTTAATCGAGGAAGTTCGACAATTAAACAGAGCTAGCTGACCCAAACATCACTCTAACAAATTAAAGAGCGACGGTCTTAATTAAACAAAAGAAAGAGTACTACTACGGTTGGTGCTCGTCGACCTCACGTGATTGCCAACTCTTCGGCCGTGGGTTGCCGACCGTTGTCGCAGAAGCTTCATTTGATTTGTGCGGTGCCCACCACGAGCTGGGCATGGGCGGCCTCGACATGGTCCTGGGCGGCCTCCATCCGGGCCACTGCTATGGAACAGACAGCTGTTGTGCCACTCTCCCCAGTTTCTATCCCCGAGGTAGATGTTGCTGCCGCCACCTGAGAAGAAACAGCGTCAGTTTGGGCTGCCCTGGCCGCCCGGTCGCAGATTGCGGCCGTGCTCATGCACCTTGTTAGCACGCGCATGGTGGCTGCGACCGCGCTCTCGTCAGAGTGGGCTGCCAAAGTTTCCCTCACGACGCGGTTCCATGTCCACATCTTTCATCGACAATGATTGAATAGTGAAATGAGCTAGTGTGCTTGACACGCCGGCTGTGGACTATAGCCGACGCACCTTCTCATGTAATCCATAGGCGTACTATACACCGGCAGTGCTCCAGGATATTGTTTATCGTATCTCACACGGTTGGTGATAATAAACTGTGTGGAATCTACTTGATTTTTCATCTTGATTTGAATTACATGATGGGGTCACAGCGGCAATGGATAGTGTTAGAATAGCTAGAACTTTTATCTGCTGTGAACATGCAAATGTATGTGTGTCGTAAAAAAATTGGAATTATTCAGGGTTCGTTTGGACATTTTATACATTAAATTGGTTTTCTAGCCATTTCAGGTGCACAATTCAAAATTAAACTACAGGCACATGCTCCGGTGCACAAACATGGGTTGTAAAATCATATATGTGTCCATGGGTTTATGCTAATGTCCCATGCACGAAATGGGGGTGAATTTCAAACACCACAGCACTGTGGCTCTCCGGCAAACATTGAGGTACCTGCTTTAGTAATTCTAGTAAATCCAAAACTCGTCTGAAATTCATGAAAGTTGGCATGCTATCATGGAACGGCATCAACATGTCGTGGTAAAAATTTTATCCCATTTGGGAAGGTTTAGGTGTAAGCTTCTCACAAACTAGAGCTTCTCACAACAAGTCTGATGGTTTCGGTATGGAACATGCTACCTTTGGGGAAGAAATGATATCCGTTGCCTTTTATTACTTTCAAAAAATTTCTAGTGTCAACATAGAACAACAGGAGTGTTGTGTTAAATTTTGGATTTTTTTCGAGGTTCGTTTGGACATTTTTATACATTAACTAGGTTTTTTAGGCATTTTATGTGCATAATTCAAATTTCAACTACATGCACATGCTCTAGTGCATATAAATTGGTTCAAAAATCTGTGTCCTTGGTGCATGCTTAGGTCCCATGCAAGAAATGGGAATGATTTTCAAATACCTTGCCACCGTCACTCGTCTGCATGCATTGAGATACGTGGTTTTTTAAATTCTAGTAAATCCAAAACTCATCTAAAATCATGAAACTTGGCATGCTATCATGGAGCGGCATCAACATGTCGTGGTAAAATATTTGTCCCATTTGGGGCAGGTTTGGGCATAAGCTTCTCACAACAAGCCTATTGGTTTCGAAAGGGAACGTGCCACCTTTGGGGATGAAACGGTATCCGTTGCCTCTATTGCGTTCAAAAAAATTCTAGTGTCAACATAGAACAACAGGATTGTTGTGTTAAATTTTGGAATTTTTCGGGGTTTGTTTGGACATTTTTATACATTAACTTGGTTTTCTAGACATTTTAACTGCATAATTAAAATTTGAACTACATGCACATGCTCAAGTGCATATAAATTTGTTGAAAAATATGTGTCCTTGGGTGCATGCTTAGGTCCCATGCAAGAAATGCGAATGAATTTCAAACACCCTTCCACCATCACTCGGCCGCGAACATCGAGATACCTGGTTTTTAAATTCTAGTAAATCCAAAACTCGTTTGAAATTCATGAAACTTGGCATGCTATCATGGAGAGACATCAACATGCCATGGTAAAAAATTTGTCCCATTTGGGCTAGGTTTGGGTATAACCTTCTCACAAACCAGAGCTTCTCACAACAATCTTGATGGTTTCGGTAGGGAACATGGCACCTTTGGGGACGATACGAGATCCGTTGCCTCTTATTGGTTTAAAAAAATTCTAGTGTCAACATAGAACAACATGAGTGTTGTGTTAAATTTTGGAATTTTTAGGGTTCGTTTGGACATTTTTATACATTAACTGGGTTTTTTAGGCATTTTATGTGCATAATTCAAATTTGAACTACATGCACATGCTCTAGTGCATCAAAAATCAAATCTGTGTCCTTGGGTGCATGCTTAGGTCGCAAGCAAGAAATGGGAATGAATTTTAAACACCCTGCCACCGTCACTCGGCCGCAAACATCGAGATACCTGGTATTTAAATTCTAATAAATCCAAGACTCTTCTGAAATTCATGAAACTTGGCTTGCTATCATGGATCGGCATCAACATGCCGTGGTAAATTTTTTGTCCCATTTGGGGCAGGTTTGGGTATAACCTTCTCACAAACCAGAGCTTCTCACAACAAGCCTGATGGTTTCAGTATGGAACGTGCCATCTTTGGGGACGAAATGATATCTGTTGCCTCTTATTGCTTTCAAAAAAATTCTAGTGTCAACATAGAACAACCGGAGTGTTGTGTTAAATTTTGGAATTTTTGGGGGTTCGTTTGGACATTTCTATGCATTAACTGAGTTTTCTAGGCATTTTATGTGCATAATTAAAATTTGAACTACATGCACATGCTCGAGTGCATATAAATTGGTTGAAAAAACAAATATGTGTCCTTGGGTGCATTCTTAGGTCCATGCAAGAATTGGGAATGAATTTCAAACACCCTGCTATCGTCACTCGGCCGCAAACATTGAGATACCTAGTTTTTTAATTCTAGTAAATCCAAACCTCGTCTAAAATTCATGAAACTTGGCAAGCTATCATGGAGCGGCATCCACATGCCGTTGTAAAAATTGTGTCCCATTTGGGCAGGTTTGGGTATAAGCTTCTTACAAACTAGAGCTTCTCACAACAAGCCTAATGGTTGCCTCTTATTTCTTTCAAAAAATTTCTAGTGTCAACATAGAACAATAGGAGTGCTATGTTAAATTATGGAATTTTTTGGGGTTCGTTTGGACATTTTTATACATTAACTGGGTTTTCTAGGCGTTTTATGTGCATAATTCAAATTTGAACTAGCACATGCTCCAGTGCGTATAAATTGTCTGAAAAATCAAATCTTTGTCCTTGGGTGCATGCTAAGGTTCCACGCAAGAAATGGAAATGAATTTGAAACACCCTGCCACCATCACTCGGCCGCATGCATTGAGATACGTGGTTTTTTTAAATTCTAGTAAATCCAAAACTCGTCTGAAATTCATGAAACTTGGCATGCTATCATGGAGCAGCATCAACATGTCTTGGTAAAATATTTGTCCCATTTGGGGCAGGTTTGGGCATAAGCTTCTCACAAACCAGAGCTTCTCACAACAAGCCTGATGGTTTCAAAAGGGAACGTGCCACCTTTGGGGACGAAACGATATCTGTTGCCTCTATTGCTTTCAAAAAACTTCTAGTGTCA
This sequence comes from Triticum dicoccoides, assembly GCF_002162155.2. Taxonomy (NCBI): domain Eukaryota; kingdom Viridiplantae; phylum Streptophyta; class Magnoliopsida; order Poales; family Poaceae; genus Triticum; species Triticum dicoccoides. The sequence continues at coordinate 379,371,575 of NC_041387.1, forward strand.
ACATAGAACAACAGGAGTGTTGAGTTAAATTTTGGAATTTTTCGGGGTTCGTTTGGACATTTTTATACATAATCTGGGTTTTCTAGGCATTTTATGTGCATAATTCAAATTTTAACTACATGCACATGCTCCAGTGCATATAAATTGCTTGAAAAATCAAATCTGTGTCCTTGGGTGCATACTTAGGTCCCATGCAAGAAATGGAAATGAATTTCAACACCAGGGCACTGTTGATTGTCGGCAAAACGTTTAGATACTTGGTTTTTTAAATTCTAGTAAATCCAAAACTCGTCTGAAATTCATGAAACTTGGCATGCTATCATGGAATGGCACCCGACATGTTGTGGTATTTTTCATGTCCATTTTGAGAGAAGGCGCACTCGAATAACAGCAAACAAAGGCGTTTTGAAAAAATAGCTGCCACTTTAATATCTCAAACGTTTGTATAATTCAAATCGTGTGCGTTCTGTAAACCATTCACGTGATGCCATGTGTCTTGGTTTTAATGGCTATAGGAGGTGCCGTGCGGACAGCTGCTTGACTGAATGGGAGGCGTGCGAGCGGAGTTCGGTGCACTGGCTGACTGAGAGGCATGCAAGCTGTCCTCCAATGCACAGGTTCACCGGGAAGCATGCAAGATGTACACTGTGAGTGGCTCACTGGTAAGTGAGCCCTTTGACTTCCATGGCCGCCCGCCTTCCTCTCCATTAATGGCGCGTAAGCTGCTGTTTCATACGGGTGGCCTTACTATTCGCCTCCCATTCCCCTCCCTCCCGCAGACCTCCACCAACGCCATGGCGTAGAATGATCATCTGCCACTAGTCTTCAAGCTTGGTGAAGTCGACTCCAAGCTGGAGGAGATAGAAAATAAGGAGGAATGGGGCCTCATGGACATGGCCCTTAATGAGCTGGCTGCGCCGGTTGCTTCCCCCGCTCCCATCCCAGCTCCCATCCCCGCGCACGCACTAGCGACCGTCCCCGTAGCATTGACGAGCTAGTCGTCGAGCACTATCGCAGAACTGGAAGCCGCGGGCGTTAGCGAGGTCTCCGCGGACCCGCGCGAGCTCGTGTACATGCCAACGCTAGCGCCCGTGCCCGTGCGCGCCCTTCCACCCACCGTGGCGCCGGTCCCCATATGTTTGGCAACATCTGCCGCGCCCGTGCCCGTGCCCGTGCACACCCCTTCACCCACCGCGGCGCCGGTCCCCATGCATTTGGCTGCACCCACCACGCCCGTGCCCGTGCGCCCCCCCCCCCTCAGCGGCATGGGAAGCTGCCATTGACCGATACCTTTCAGTGCCGCCAGTTGCCGTCCTCCCGCTCCCCTCCCATCGATCGCCCGGCGACATGATGTTTCATTTACAAGTGAAGAACATTTTGTGCTGCCTTGAAGACTTCAACAACGGCATCTCGGAGGACGACAACGACGGCGCGGCACACCACCTCCGCCGTCAATGAAAATAGTTTTTTTTGGGGTTTAATATTGTATCTCGAATTCTCGATCATATGAATATAAATTCACAGTGTGATTGAATGAAAGATATGGTTTGACCGAACTTTCATTTTTCTCTCTTAATGTATAGACTTATCAAATGATTTTCTTTTGAAAAAAACGTCAATGGTCCATAAATATAAAACACTCATCGCAAACATTTTAGTTAGAACACCCGTATGCAAACCGATAGCTTCCCCAGGAAGCCAAGGGAAAATGTGTCGAACAGGATTTCGGCAGCTCTTGATCACAAACATTTTAGATAGAACACTCGTATGCAAAGTCAGAGCTATGGTCTTCCCTCTTAAGTCAAGGTAAAATTCGCAGTGCAGGATTTGTGCATCCCTTCAACGCGAACGGTTTATTTTGGATGACCCGTGTCCAACCACGTACAAACAATTTGGTACGATTTGCATCTATGATATTTGATATGTTGCCATTTGTCAAACTTGAAAGGTTGACATTTGTTAATCTAGTAACATTGCCATTCGTCAATCCTTGTAACACTGCAACTTGTCAAAATATCCAGCTAAAAATCACTAGCACTATCTAATTTTTGCAACTAAAATTCAGTAATTAAGCATAGATTTCATTCATAGATTAAGTAGTCGTTATTTATACAAACTGTTCAACTCGACAGCTGAACCGACCAAACATTTTCCCAATTGTTGTCAACCACATACTGAAATGGCTAGTTCAACCATATATACTAGCAAGTTTTAAGTACGTTGTATAGTTCCACCACATCTATAGTCAGATGAACTGAACAAAATAGCCCCTAAATACTACTACTACTACTACGGAGGGGCTTTGTACTACTTCCGGCAGCCTCCTCTGCCGAGTGCACTCAGTAAGAGGCAGAGGAGGAGGAGGAGCCTACCGATGAGCTGGACAACTGCAATACGGTGCCTGCCGCAGCTGCACGTTCAGCGACGTTCACTAGCTTGAAGGCCGTCTGCCGCTCTAGACAACCCCTCTCGAAGCGGCCGGACTGCTCGTAGATCTCCTGATTCCTCTCCTCTGCGTCGGCATGTGCTATAGCCACATCTGCGGTAAGGCTCTTTGCATGCTCGATGAGGCACTACTCCTCCTCTCGCAGGAACTCGATGTAGCGCGCAAGGTCGTTGATGTACGTGCGGGCCTCCACCTCCGCCTCCCTCCTTTAGGCATCGATGGCGGAGCGGGTGATGATCCCGGCGGTTGACGGTGGGCTGGCGGCCATGGTGGCCTACGAAGGGGTGGCGGCCACGACCACCACCTCCTGCCTTCGGGCTGTAGTGGCGGAGTGGGTGATGGCCAAGGTGGCCGGCAGTGGGGTGGCCGCCATGACGGCCACCTCCTGCCGTCGGGCCTTGGCGGAGGAGCGGGCGATGGCCCAAGCTTTCCATGGTGGTGTGGTGGCAATGGAGGCCGGCAACAGCTGCCAACGGGCAGCGGTGGTGGAGCGTGTGGTGGGTGCCCCACGCACGCCCAGCAGGGACGCCACGCGCACTACACTACGACAGGGACTGCGCCCTGCCGTGGTGTAGCCTACCAGCTGGAGCTGTCCTCTGATGACGGTGGAGAGCCTGAGCAACGACAATGGACCGGTCCCATTGGCAAATGTGGAAGAAGCAGATGAGATAAGCTACAGGGAGGGAAGGGAAAAAGCAACGCAGGCCTCGCCGGCCGTGAGGTTTTATATAGCAGGCCGGTAAGCATTGGGATTTTAGGGGATTTCATCGAGTCGGGCGGGAAGCTTGCACGGGAACCTACAATGTTGCGCGGGAATGGGCTCACCGATGATTCATTGGCGCCACTTCGAGCCACCGTTTGGCCAAAAGAACGCCCCCGCACACTACGCAAGCTTGCGGTGTAAGCTGTGTACAACAATGGGGTGACAAGACGTGAGAGAGGAGGATGAAAGGACACGTACACATACGGTTAATTAAAAAAATGTTTCTGATTTAATTACCTACCATACCCCCGTCCTAGTTTATAAGTAGGATTTAACTAATAAAATAATGCACGTCGCCAAAGATTATATCGTTGGATTCATATCTGAACATAGTTTCCAGTTATACAATTTTTGTAACATGCATTAACATTTTGTTGGTTAAATTTAAGGTTATATACAAACAAGCATTTTCCCGCAACACACAAGGCTTATTCCATCACAAATAGCTGGATTAACTGTATGCCACGTATCGCACATGCAACTCTAATATGATTCATGATTGATGTCTCCAACATGGCTCGCACAGTTCGTCTTATTTGCCACATATCACTATGCCGGCCTCTGCTCGCATCCCTCGACAAGTTCTGCTCGCTGTTAGGCGTTGCAGTGTGTTGTGCTCGCCGTTAGGCGCCGCTGTGCGCTCTGCTCGCATCCGTCAGTGCGCTTGGCTTGTGGACAGCTTTTCCTTGCGTGTTCAACTACTATATGCATATATATGGTTGCTCGCCATTGAGGCGACCGCGGAGTGCCCTGCTCATGTCCCTCCGCGCGTGCTCTGCCAGTGGTTGGGCATGTGCACGACCATGTCGGGGGCCCCATATGCATGCGGTTGCGCCGCGCACGTTGCCATGCGATGCAGTTACATGTGGCACGATGGAGTTACGCATTGCAAATTAGAACTGTGATCAGGGCTTGCAGATATTCTGGGCCATCTGACTTCCCCTTTAATTCCCACGGCCATTCGAACCCTAGTCTCTTCAATCTTTCGATCACGCCCCACAACACAACAAGAACACCCACGACGACACATAGAGAGGGGATGCCTAGCGGCGCTCCAATGGAGTTCGGCCAGCATAAAGTGGAGACCCATGTCAGGGAGATGGATCTCTCCGTAGTGTACACCATCGACCCGGCCATGGTGGACGACTAGATCAACATCGTTGAGCAGTTGGTTGCTTGATACAAGTACAAGGTGGTTGGCATCGACCTCCAGTACACCGCCGGTTGTCCGAACATAGATTAGAAGGTTGTCGTTGTCCAGTTGTGCGTGCACCATCATGTCCTCATCTACCACTACTGCATGGCCACAGAGCCTTGTGACTGTTTCACCAGGTTTGTCAATAGCACCGACTACAAGTTCGCCACGGTGGAAACCATCGATGACGTAAAAGCGCTCACGGTTACGGGCTTGGCCTGCCAGAACCTTGTCGAAATCCGTGAGCACTACAGGGTCTGGGGCAGCACGAAGAAGGACTCCCTAGTTAAACTCGCCTCGTCCATCATCGATCCATACTACAAAAAGTTGAAGCAGGATGCCAACAGAACACATCCCGTATCCTTGCCCGGGGCCTGGATGCGGCAACTGGATGAACCTCACCTCAGGTTCGCGGCCAAGAGTGTGTATACATGCTACGAGATGCACAGGCGGATCGTTGACATGAGGAAGTGCCTTGTTACAGAGAATGATGAGGCCGGATCGAGCCACAACCAAAGCAAGCGTCACAAGAAGTAGATGATGATCATATGATCGTTTATCCTAGTTAATCATGCATGTAATATATAGTTTACTTTGGTGTGTGGAAATGTCATGTGTGTAGTAGCCACCTATGTAATTATGCATGTAATAGTTTACTTTGGTGTGTGCAAATCCCATGGTTGTAGTAGACATGTGTGTGTGTGTGTGTGTGTTTTGTTGTTGTTTTGTATGCAATCCCATCGCACAACACAAATGTCCTATTAGCAGCAGTTGTCTGTGTTATTATCGGTCTTCGCACATATTTCTGATTACAGACCTGTTTGTCGCGTATCACACACATCTTGTTATATTGAACCGTTTCTATTCTCTTGTCTCAACGCAAACAGTTCATCCGAGAGAACCGCATGCCATATATCGCACACATCTTGATCTGGCTAACAATTTCTTTTATGTTGCCTAATCACAAATAGTTCATCTGAGTGAACCATATGTTGTATATTGCACACATCTTCATTTGGCTGCCTATTTCTTTTGTTCCTCCTCATCACAAATAGTTAATTGAACTGAACCTTATGCCCTGCATCGCACACGCAACTAAAATCTGAACCGTGTTTGATGCATCCGTCATCACAAATGTTTTGCACCTTTTTGATGATTTTTACACCACCATTTGCGATTATTGCATCGCACACAGTTTCGTTGAAGGGTCTCTGATCATAGTATTGCATTAGCTGCATCCTGCAGTAGTGTATGAAAAGTCATACATGTAGACTAGTATCACAATGATTCTATAATTCTTGTAATCCATCATGGGCATTAACCCATAAATATGAAAATTACCCTGGCAACTTAAAAATATGTAAGCCGGAAACTGAGCAGGACCAGAAGAGACTAGCTCTACTTTGTTTTTTGAAAACTGCAGTTTTGCTTCAAAGAAGCTTGGCATGAAAGCCATTCATCCCGTAAGCTGGCTCTGACGTGACATAAATTTGTTGTTTTAACCTTAACTAGTTCAGGGTCTTATTGAAAAGAATGACTGTTAAGAGTACGAACGGGCCACATAGCGGAGAGATTATGACAGCGGGTGAGTTTATCCTAAGCCAGCTCTCACGTGACAAAGGCCACCCTTTTAACCTTGACAAGTTCAGGGTCTTATTGAAAAGAGTAACTGTCAAGACTTCAGCGGGTCACCTGGCGGAGTACCAAGTTGCAAACAGGCAGGTTCAACTCAGATTTGGCATGGAAGTCGGCCAAGTGGGTATGAAAGCTATACTCAGTGAGTAAGAAGCCCCCAAGCGACCTCTGGCATGGAAGACGGATCAAGAGGGTATGAATAGCTATGTTCATTCAGCAAGAAGCCCCCAAGTGACCAATAAGATGGCTTATAAGCCGGATCAAGAGGGTATGAATAGCTATGCTCATTGAGTAGGAAGCCCCCAAGTGACCAATACGCTGGCTTATAAGCCAGATCAAGAGGATATGAATAGATTGTTCATTGAGCAGGAAGCCCCCAAGTGACCAACAAGATGGCTTATAAGCCGGATCAAGAGGGTATGAATAGCTATGCTCACTAAGCAGGAGGCCCCCAAGTGACCTTATGAACAGACAATAAAGACTCAAGTACCTTGAAATGAAACGACAGAGGCCCTGAATTATCAGGGATGCCGGCTTTATTATATTGATCATAATATATACATTGATGAAGGTATATACAGAACAAGAGCCAGTGGCTAAAGTGTAATAAGGCCTAAGATGAGCAATGTTCCAAGGTCGGTGGGTCTATTCCTCTGATGTGCGTGAATCCTTGTGTTCTCAAATATCCAGGAGGTAGTATGACCCATTGTTCAAGTTCTTGTTGACCACAAAAGGTCCTTCCCAAGGTGGGGAAAACTTGTGCATGTCTGTTTGATCTTGGATGAGCCAGAGCGCCAAGTCGCCTTCTTGATAGGTCCGGGTCTTGACCCGGCGGCTATGATAACTACGCAGATCTTGCTGGTATATCACCGAATGAGCCGCTGCAAGGTCACGCTCCTCATCCAACATATCAAGACTATCCTGGCGTTCCCTTTCATTGACAGCTTCAACATAAATCGCCACCCGGGGCAAGTCATGACGGATATCTCTCAGAAGAACCGCCTCTGCCCCGTAGACCATGAAGAAGGGTGTGTATCCTATTGATCTGTTGGGGGTGATATTTATACTCCAGAGCATTGAGGGTAATTCCTCAACCCAACAACCCGGCGTCCTCTGCAAAGGGACCATAAGCCGAGGCTTATGCCTCTCAAGATTTCTTGATTGGCCCTTTCAGCTTGACCATTGGACTTGGGGTGAGCCACTGATAACACATCAAGATGAATATGCTCTCATCAGTAGAATTCTTTCATAGCACCTTTGACAGATTAGTGCCATTATCAGTTATGATACTGTGAGGGTAGCCAAAACACAAGATCACCTTCTGAATGAATTGAACCTCCGTCTCCGCATCACGCTTGCTGACCGGCTCTGCCTCAACCCATTTACTAAACTTGTCAACCGCCACCAAGAGGTGGGTCTTTTTGTCCTTCGATCTCTTGAAAGGTCCAACCATATCTAGCCCCCAGACTGTAAACGGCCAAGTAATTGGAATCATCCTCAATTCTTGAGCCGGCACATGAGCTCGTCTAGAAAACTTCTGACATCCATCGCACTTGCTAACCAGATCTTCTGCGTTAGCATGAGCCATCAACCAATAAAACCCATGACAAAAAGCTTTGGCCACAAGATATTTAGAGCTGACATGATGGCCACAATCTCCTTCATGAATCTCCCTTAGAATCTCACGGCCCTCTTCAGGAGAGAACAACACTGGAACACACCTGTGACACTGTATCGGTGTAATTCTCCATTGACAATAGTCATCGATTTAGACCGCCAGGTTATTTTCCTGGCCAAAGTAACTCTCCCGTCGGTGTCAAAATCAGCGGATCTCGGGTAGGGGGTCCCAAACTGTGCGTCTAAGGCTGATGGTAATAGGAGGCGGGGGACATGATGTTTACCTAGGTATGGGCCCTCTCTATGGAGGTAATACCCTACTTCCTTCTTGATTGATCTTGATGAATATGAGTATTACAAGAGTTGATCTACCACGAGATCGTAATAGCCAAAACCCTAGAAGTCTAGCCTATGAGATTATGATTGCCCCTACGGACTAAAACACTCTGGTTTATATAGACACCGGAGGGGACTAGGGTTATACAAAGTCGGTTACAGAGAAAGGAATCTACATGTCCGAATCATCAGGCTTGTCGTCCACGCAAAGGAGAGTCCCATCCAGACACGGGAGTAAGTCTTCTACCATCTATCTTCATAGCCCAACAGTCCGGCCCATCTTAATAGTCCGGCCGTCCGAGAACCCCTTAATCTAGGACTCCCTCAGTAGCCCCTGAACTAGGCTTCAATGACGATGAGTCCGACGCGCAGATTGTCTTTGTCATTGTAAGGCGGGTTCCTTCTCCGAATACTCCACAATAGTCTTCGAACACAGAAAAAGTATCCGGCTCTACAAAACGAGTACCACACACAACCGTAGAGAGTATTATATTTCACGAGTCCAATCCGCTGACAACTTTTTGTAGCATGACATTACGTCACCAACCGGTCATTATTTGAACCGTTTTTAGCCTGCCGCTCCATATTTCGAGGTGTGGTTTTATTGGCACGTCTTGTCAAAGCAGAGATTGTGTCCCCTTATTGCGGGATTCTCATCAATACGGGCATGGGTAACCTAACCATGCCATCTACACGGCCATTGAGGAATAGGCGAGTTTTACGGCGAGTGGGGAGACGCTTAATATTCAGTGCCTTTATAAAGAGATAAGGATTCACCCCTTTTAACCCACGCCTTCTCCTTCCCTGCCCATCCATTCTCGAGCTCCAGCACCCAAGCTCTCATCCTTTCCGCCCAAAAAGAGCACTCCAACCATGTCCAGATCCGGAGCGCAAGGCAAGTGGATGGCCTCCTCCGTCAAGGAGAAGGACATCACTAAGCTTCGGGAGGCCGGGTACTTGGCCAAGGAGATCACCCATCGGCTTCCGACCGAGGGAAAGATCGTACCCACCCCCGAGCCCAATGAGAGGGTGGTGTTCATTTCCCAGTTCGTCCGTGGGCTAGGATTCCCTCTCCACCCGTTCGTTCGCGGACTCATGTTCTACTACGAGTTAGACTTCCATGACCTGGCCTCCAACTCCATCCTCAACATCTAGGCATTTATTGTCGTGTGCGAGGCCTTCCTCCACATCCCACCTCACTTCAGGCTATGGATAAGGACCTTCAATGTGAATACGAAGGTGGTGAGTGGTCAACAAGCAGAGTGGAGAGGCGCCATGGTGGGCAAGATACCCAATGTCACATGGCCCGAAGGCTCATTCATGGAGACTGTCGAAGGGTGGCAGTCAAAGTGGTTCTATGTCACAGAGCCGTGCGACACCAACTGGGCCGCGGCTCCCGCATTCCGGTTCGGAGTCCCGATGCGGCTCACCTCCTGGCAAGAGAAAGGCCTGACCTGGTCTTGTCCGGACGAGCTGACATCGCTCCAGACGCGCGTTCAGAACATGATAAACAAGAAAATCAAGCTTGTCAATGTGATCCAGGTGATGCTTGTTCGCCAGATCCTTCCGTGCCAACACCGGACTTCCCGTCTATGGGAGTTCGATCTGGCCAAGCACCAGATCCTACTGGAGCTCTTCGGCACTACGAACGAAGACATCTCGAAGGTGCTCTTCAAGTCCAACGAGGCGCAGCCGCCCACGACCGAGGATCGCAGGCACGACTTAACCCACACTGCTAGTCCGGTAAGTTCTTTCATGTTTTCAAGGTGTACCCTTTACTTGCATACTTGAGGAAGGCGTCTAAGCCTCCCTATTGATTCTTTCAAACCTAGACAGAGAAGGCGGAGTGGATTAACTGTCCGGCTCTGTTGCCAGAGGACCCCAAAATATCGCTTCTGACGAAGATGCTGGTTCTGGCGCCTTATCAGGCGCCGGAGAAGAACGCCAAGGGGACTAGAGGTGGTCTCTGTCGCAGGGGCAATTCGGATGTGACGTCCGAAGAAGCCAAGGCTCACTCCTCCACCACCGAGGACGACGAGTAAGAGGAGGAGGAAGAACAATAAAGCCATTCCCCCCTGCAGGGGGGAGAGAGAAGAGGACGGCCTCCACACGTCTAGAGGCCGAGGCGTCCAAGAAGGGGTAAGCTTCCCTTCCGGACAGTTCCACAGCACCACCGATAGTGACTCGGGGTGGGAGCCCACGGACAAGCCCCTGGCCCAATTGTAAGTGTCCGGACACATACATAAATCCGGCCCCTCTACCTCATTGTTTTGACGTTTTCAACCATGTATTTGCAGTCCGGCTCGGTCCAACCTCGAGCGGTCCTTATCTTCATAGGATTCGCTGGACCCGGATGCGATGGACAGCGGGACTCTTCCCGCGGCCACCTCTCCCAAGGACATGGGTGGCGCCGAGGCGTCATCCCGAGGGATCCCAGGCCTAGGAGAAATTCAGGAGGCCATCAGGTATGCGCCGGAGGGCAAAGCCTCGGCTGCCGGACACATGGGGGAGCCAACCCCCATGGATACTGATGATGGGGGCCATATCCAGTTTGTCCCCCAGCCAAATACAGTTCCGGAGACCCATATGGCTCCGGAATCAGGACAGCCGCCTCTATCGAAAGGAGGTGTGCCTATTCCACTGGTGACCTATGTCCATCCAGAGGCACCGAATAATTTGTTGGAAGCGCTGTGAGGCCCTTCCATTGTTGAGGAAAATTGTACCCTTATGGGTACGGTGATTGAGAGGATTCAGTCCGTGAAGAGCAGACTGACGGAAGCCTGCACGAGCCTTCTAACAGGCTTTGAGGTAAGCAATGTAATAAAAAGAATGTCACGGTATAGATAGTAGCCCCTGATACTCTGTCTGGTGTTCAGAAAGAAAAGACGATAGATGATCAAATGATTTTCGCAGGAGTCTAAACTAATATGTCTGTGTGAACAAGCAGGCATCGCTGCTGGCTGCAACCTCGCATACTGCGGAAGTCTTTGGACTAAAGCAAAGTCTGGGGCAGACCGAGGAGGAGCTCGGCCGCGTGAAAAAGCAGCTGGAAGATAGTCAAGGTATGCAATAACCTTGTGTATATTCAGGAAGGATGAGAGATTTGGTTTAACTAAAGCTCGATTTTATTTGTTAGGAGCGGCGACCGAGGCGGAGACCCTCAAGAAGGTTACTGGCCAAGGCCGAGGAGAAAGCGACAAAGGAAAAGGCCACCCGTGAGAAGCACGAGGCCAGGGTTAGTGAGGTCCAACAGGAGCTCTAGGATGCCGTCAAGAAGTGCGAGTCCATGGAGCGCGACTTTACAGATAAAAAGTCTGAACTCACCAAGGCCTGCCAAAATGCACATGATGCTCGGGTTGAAGCCCAAGGCACACTCCAGGAAATCCAGGAGTCCAGAAAAATTGCGGCGGGTAAGGTCTTTATTATGCAGAGTAAATATGTGAAGAAAAGGTTACTCTTGCTGACCCGAATTTGGAGTTCTCCGGGGGTGTTTGCGGATCTGCCGTGCAGCGCTTCCGACGCTGCAGAATTCTTCCGAGCTGAAGAGGGGAGCTCCACGGAGAAGCTGTTCTGGTCGCAATAACTTGCGCCAGAACATCCGGTGCCCTTCAGCGATCAGCTAAAACAGCTGGTCGAACTGCACAAGGCGGCTGAACTAACCATGACGGATTTAAGAATCCAGCTATGGCCTGCCGAAGCCATCCCCAGCAGCTACTTCGGGCTCGTGAAGTGGTTGGTTAACGCCTGCCCTCAGCTGGATGCCATTAAGCGGTCGGTCTACATCGAAGGCGCGCGAATGGCATTCACCCGAGTCAAGATGCATTGGGCGAAGATGGACGCCGCGAAGCTTATGACCGAGGGACCGCCTGCGGGCATGTTGCACCGCACCCCTGAGCTGTATTTTGACAATGTCATGGAGGGGTCCCGCATTGTGGCGGAGCGATGTGCAAAGGATGGCATGTTTCCCTGAATACATTCATGTTATCCTGTCCTGTATTATAAAACAAGATCATTATGTAATATAATTCTTGTTATTTAAAATTTTACCTCATGTGCGGCCGTATTATTAAATCTGAGAGTTGGCTAGTCGTTGGCTTCCGCCCCCACATAGGTAGTATGGGGGTGTTCGAGATAAATCTAAATACTCTTTACTCCAAAGTTTGGTCCTTAAAGGAGGTGTTTAGCGCAATGAACAAGGCAATTAGACTATGTGGCTTTATCATCCTCACTTAGCCATAGTAGTTTGACAATAAAATTTTAGGTGCAGCCCCTAGTATTCGAAAATCCGAACTTGGGATGCTGTCAACACCTAATCGGATAAAACCGATTCATCGCACGATGCGGAAAAAAATCGCTAAAGATTTCAAAACCTCTCGAACAGCTGACAGCTCACGTCGCATCATGACAATATGTTTTCGGCTTTCTCTACTGAGGTGCTCATCCGGATGAACCAGGACACAATCGCACTAGTTCTCCCTTTACTACCCTAGCCGATATAGCAGAACGTAAGGTAGCAAGCACAGGAGCCGGGCAACCCAACTATTGACCAAAGACATGATTCGGAGCTGATGCATATAATGCTATAAGTTCGGGGTGCCGAACTGTACTATAAAAAGTGTTCGGACTTTTTTGCCGTAGTATGGAGCATGATGACGCCCCTGACGAATTGGGATGTACCATAGTGTACGGGTGCAATTGATAGAAATATCAAGAGAAAAAGAGAAAGAAAAATGAAGTAATAGGCTAATGCCACAGAAATTGGGCCGCAAACCATTTTCCATTGTTGTTTAATTAATACGTCAAAGCGTATTTTGTACAAATAGTGCGATAAGCAAAAGGGCTATTTAACATGCCACGACCAAGGGAGAGCTGCGTGCAGGTCCTTAAGGCAGGTATAATGATTATTTAAAGAAACCACCTGGAAATTCCCCATACGTCGATGCTTTTTGCCGTCTTGGTGTATCCGTCCCTCTATAGGTCCGTTGATCAGGTCACCAGGAACTACCTGGGAAAGAAAAGAGACCTGAAAAGAAAAAGGAAAAGTAAAAGTATGCGGATCCATGAACGGTTGAGCCGTACTCTGGACCGCGATCTAGTTGTGCCTCCGTCTATGCCCATGGTATTTTAAGTGCGTAGTTATGTACGCGCGGTATGAATGTCGCTGCTTGGTCGGGACTGGGACGGAGGTTGAACTACTAGTCAAGCTCTTGACGAGCTGGACTATCCTGCTGCAGAGTAGTTCGGACTCGCTTGACAGTGTCCGGGAGCTTGGCTGCTGAATTGAGGTTCTGCCTAAAGAGGCCGCTCTGTACTTCTGCTGCAAGGGCAGCGGTGTGATCCTCGGTATGGAGGGAGCCTTTCGTGTTTCCATTAACTATTATGACACCGCGTTGTCCTGGCATCTTGAGCTTGAGATAAGGGTAGTGTGGTACTGCATTGAATCAAGTGAATGCGGTTTGTCCAAGCAATGTGTGATAGCCGCTGTGAAAGGGGACGATGTCGAAGATCAACTCTTCGCGTCGGAAGTTATCTGGAGATCTGAAGACCACCTCTAGTGTGATTGAGCCCGTATAGCGGGACTCTACACCTGGTATGACACCTTTAAAGGTGGTTTTTGTGGGTTGATCCTTGAAGGATCGATACCCATTTTGCGCATTCTATCCTGATAGAGCAGGTTTAGGCTACTGCCACCGTCCATGAGGACTCGCGTCAGATGGAATCCATCAATGATTGCATCGAGGACTAGTGCGGCTGAACCGCCATGACGGATACTGGTCGGGTGATCCCTGCGATCGAAGGTGAGCGGGCAGGCTGACCATGGGTTGAACTTTGGGGCGTCTGGCTCTATCGCGTAGACGTCCCTGAGCGCGCCCTTGCGCTCCCTCTTGGGGATATGGGTAGCGTATATCATGTTCACTGTTTTAACTAGAGGGGGAAACTTCTTCTGTCCCCCTGTGTTTGGTGTCCGGGGCTCCTCGTCATCATCCTCGCTTTGGGACCCCTTCTACTTGTTCTCGACATTTAACTCATCGGCCTGTTTGAAGACCCAACACTCTCTGTTGGTATGATTGGCTGGTTTATCAGGGGTGCCGTGGATTTGACATGGACGGTTGAGTATGCGGTCCAAACTAGACGGGCCTGGATTGTTTCTTTTGTATGGCTTCTTCCGTTGACCGGACTTAGAGCCACTAAATCCGGTGTTGACCGCCGTGTCTTCGGTGTTGTCACTGCTGTTTCTACGCTTGTGCCTGTTGCATCGGGCCTTGCCATTGCTATTTCTGGCTTCAGAAGGGCCAGGTTCGCTTGTATTGTTATTGCTACGGGCTAGCCAGCTATCTTCGCCCACACAGAAGCAGGTCATGAGTGTCGTGAGGGCTGCCATGGACTTCATCTTTTCTTGGCCAAGGTGTCGGGCGAGCCATTCATCACAGATGCTATGCTTAAAGGCCGCTAGGGCTTCGACATCCAGATGGTCGACAATCTGACTCTTTTTAGTTAAGAACCTAGTCCAGAATTTCTTGGCTGACTCTCTGGGCTATTGAACTATGTGACTTAAGTCATCGGCATCCAGAGGTTGGACATATGTACCTTGGAAGTTGTCGAGAAAGGCATCCTCCAAGTCCTCCCAGCTGCCAATGGAGTTCTCGAGCAGACTGTTCAACTAGTACCTAGCTGGTCCTTTGAGTTTTAGTGGGAGGTATTTGATGGCGTGAAGATCATCACCGCAGGCCATATGAATATGGAGAAGAAAATCCTCAATCCATACCGCGGGGTCTATTGTCCTTCTGAGAAATCATGTTCCATTACTTCATCAGTGAAGAAGGTGGGGTGTGCGGCGCCTCTGTATCGGGCCAGGTCGTGACGTAGCTCGGATGGAGTTCGTCTACGGTCATCGGCTCGATCGTGATTATGTTTGTCACATCCGGCCAGGTAGCCATCATATCGCGTAGGGGCACGCCCCCGTGATCCATAGATCGATCTTGTCTAACCTTCTCTGGTTTCCAAGTCACGCCGCAGGTCATGTGTATATCCCCCGAGCTGTTGTATCTTTGTTTTGACGGCGAGGTAGTGCCGTCTGGTGTTTGGCTCGAGTTTCCGCTTTGTCTCGACCATGTGGTGGTCGGTCAGGCGCATTGTGCGTTGGTAGGACGGGCTCCAGTGCCTCGTCATCGAATTGGGGTAACAACTTCCGCTTCGGGTAACTTTTGGTTGGGCGCTTGAGGCCGTATTCTTGGGATGCTAGGACGTCAGTCCATCTATCTTTGAGCAGATCTTGATCAGCTTGAAGCTGCTGCTACTTCTTTTTCAGGCTCCTCGCAATGGCAATTAGCCGGCGCTTAAAGCGCTCCTGTTCGACGGGCTCCTCGGGCATGATAAATTCTTCATTGCTGAGGCTCACCTCGTCCTCGGAGAGCGGAAGGTAGTTACTGTCCTCCGAGTCTTCATTCATGGCCTATTCATCAGGGCTGGCTTGCCCATCTTCCCGTTCGTCTTGTTCGGAGGTTGGCTCAATGGGGTCTTCATTATCTTCGGCATCGTCCATAGTATTGTTTTCTCCTGTGACGGTATTGTTGTTTTTACCACGGCGTGGCTTAGAGCAGCGCCGCTGACGCCAGTGCTTTGGCTGTATCTCAGGAGGCTTATCCTCAACTGGATTTTCGTTGTCGCCATTGTTTTTTGGGTGTATCCACCATGTATACATCATACGAGGAGGTGGCTGTCCAGCGCCCTGTAAGCGGTGTTTTTGTGCCTGATCCTCGCCGGCATCATCGTCCAT
The DNA here is from genome assembly GCF_002162155.2 of Triticum dicoccoides. Taxonomy (NCBI): domain Eukaryota; kingdom Viridiplantae; phylum Streptophyta; class Magnoliopsida; order Poales; family Poaceae; genus Triticum; species Triticum dicoccoides. Next base: position 379,387,344 of record NC_041387.1, read on the forward strand.
ACTGTCGATGTCTTCGGAGTCGTAGTCGAGCATGTCGGTTAAGTCCTCGACAGTGGCTATGTAGTGGGTGGTGGGTGGGAAGCGAAATTCTCCGTCATCAGCTTCCAATTCCAGACGGATATAGTTCGGCTGAGAGTCTCCTGAAAAGGAGAAGGCTTTTAGTGAGTTTAGCACATCGCCTCAAGAACTGAGTGCCGGAAGATGTCCGCGGAGCTGAACTCACCGATCGGCGCCTGATCAGATTTGATGGGTGCGGATGAACGCAATTCGGGACCTATGACCAGAGGCGAATCTGAGGTTCCGATAACACATGGCCCACTCAAGGTAGGATTTGTGTGCAGTTCTATCGCCACTGAGTCTGCGGTTTCTGCGGCGAGGTTAAGCCTCCCATCCTTGGACGACGCAATCTGCTCCAGATCTAGCGCCAGAGTGCGGCCTGATGACAGATTTAGGTCATGTCCAACGAGGCAGAGGGGAGCGGCTAGCAAGGGCTCGAATCCGTCGAAGATCAAGTCTCTGCGGATATTGGCAATGTAATTCAAGATTCCAAACCTGACCTGACGGCCAGGGGCATAGCTGTCGATCTGCTCCAGATGGCCAAGTGAGTTGGCCCGCAGTGCGAAGCCGCCGAATACGAAGATATGTCTAGGGAGGAAAACATCCCCCTGGACCGCATTGTTGTAGACGATTGAAGGAGCCATCGAACCTTTTGGTGACGACGCAACGGAACTCTCAATGAAAGCACCAATGTCGGTGTCAAAACCGGCGGATCTCGGGTAGGGGGTCCCGAACTGTGCGTCTAAGGCTGATGGTAACAGGAGGCGGGGGGACACGATGTTTACCCAGGTTCGGGCCCTCTCTATGGAGGTAATACCCTACTTCCTGCTTGATTGATCTTGATGAATAAGAGTATTACAAGAGTTGATGTACCACGAGATCATAATGGCCAAAACCCTAGAAGTCTAGCCTATGAGATTATGATTGCCCCTACGGACTAAAACCCTCTGGTTTATATAGACACTGGAGGGGACTAGGGTTATACAAAGTCAGTTATAGAGAAAGGAATCTACATGTCCGAATCATCAGGCTTGCCGTCCATGCAAAGGAGAGTCCCATCCGGACACGGGAAGAAGTCTTCTATCTTGTATCTTCATAGCCCAATAGTACGGCCCATGTTAATAGTCCGGCCGTCCGGGGACCCCTTAATCCAGGACTCCTTCATCTCCCTGGGTCATATAAGCCAAATAAGGAACTGTCCAATCAGGAATAGCATGAAGAGCCGCCAACAACTGTGCTCTGGGTCAGGGATTGCAAGCTCCTCCTCTGTTGGTAGCTTGACTGAAGGGTTATGTAATATATCAAGAAAAATATTTGGTGGTACAGCTTATGCTGAGACCCTAACTAGCTTAAAGCATCAACCACCTCATTCTTTTTGCGATCAATATGTTCCACCTGATTGATATGTCTCCAACGTATCTATAATTTTTGATTGTTCCATGCTATTATATTACCGGGCGCCAGCCATAAAGGCTTCAAAAGCAGACAAGAAGGAGAAGCTAGTTACTTGAGGTTCACGCTAGCGCGAGACAGGACTCGTAACCGCCACCTCATGTACTGCATAGTTCCGCTCTCACTCATAGTGATAGCTCTTGTTGCATATACCTTTGTTTAGATGGATGACGTTGTTGTAGTTGCAAGTATTCGAGACTTGCATGTATCGCTATTTTCGAGATGATGACAAGATACCACTTTTGTTGGATGATGATTATGATGAGACTATTTGTATGTATATGCTATGATTACATTTGTGGTCTCGCAGGCATTTGTATGTGTATCATGATGACATTTCTGTGTGCTAAAGATTCTTCTATAAAGCCCGTTCAAATACAAAACAAATATGCCGAAAAAAAACAAAAAACTACTTAAATTAGTAGTAGCGAGTATATAAAAGTTAGCAGGAGCGCCGCGATAGCAGTAGCGCGTCCAGGCAAAGCGCGCTAGAGCTACTAGCAGTAGCGAGCTTCCACTAACTGCGCTGCTGCTACACTTGTGTAGCAGTAGCGCCGGTGAGCACGCGCTTCTGCTATGTGTTAGCTATAGCGCCTTATAAGTAGCGCCTCTCCCTGCGATATTGATACACCTAAAACCCGCGCTGCTGCTAGCCTTTTCCCTATTAGTGTTACCTTGCTGTTTTTATTATTTCAGATTACAAAAACCTATATCTACTATCTATATTTCACTTGTATCACCATCTCTTCGCCAAACTAGTGCACCTATACAATTTGCCATTGTATTGGGTCTGTTGGGGACACAAGAGACTTTTTGTTATTTGGTTGCAGGGTTGTTTGAGAGAGACCATCTTCATCCTATGCCTCCCACGGATTGATAAACCTTAGGTCATCCACTTGAGGGAAATTTGCTACTGTCCTACAAACCTGTGCACTTGCAGGCCCAACAACGTCTACAAGAAGAAGGTTGTGTAGTAGACATCAGAGGAACAGAGAGTTTGCATTGTAATCTCGGTAGGACCGATTACAGAAACTCGGTGAGACTGATTTTGGTAATGGACATACACAGAGAGATTACAATCCCATCTCGGTGAGACCGAGATCCCTATCGGTGAGACCGAAAATACTAGGGTTTTTGGCAGTGGCTATGACAGCTGAACTCGGTGGCGCCAGATGGAAAGATTCGGTGGGGCCGAGTTTGACTTTTGGTTTGGGTCATATGTGGATGTGAGAAAGTGGTTGAGGGCTTTGGTGCATATCACTAAGCACTTGAACAAGCAACCCATCAAACAACACCTCATCCCCTATTGATAGTATTGGCTTTTCCTATAGACTCAATGTGATCTTGGATCACTAAAAGTAAAATGTAGAGTCATGTGCTTTGAGCTTGAGCCAATCCTTTGTCCTTAGCATCTTGAAGGGGTTTCACATCCTCTAGTCCATGCCACTCCATTGTTGAACTTATCTGAAACATACTAGGTAAAAGTGTTAGTCCAACAAGAGATATGTTGACATTAATTACCAAAATCACCCAGGGAGCAGTTGTGCTTTCAGATTGCCACAGACCCCCAACTTTGAGCATAATAGTTTCCAGAACCTTGCTGAGTGTGGGCACTCCCAGAAACGATTGTACATCATCTCCTCTCTTCCACAAGCTGGGAAGTAAACTCCTTGTTTAATCCTTTTTCGCAACAATTCCGCCCCCACTACAAGTCCATTCTTCAAAAGACGCCAGGTATGTATTTTTGCCTTGCTTGTTGTGGCTGAGTCCCATAGAACATGCCAGCCTTGTTAGTTTGTGTCAGAGATAAATCTGGCATATCTCAGGTAGGGGGTCCCGAGCTGGTGATCTTAGCTTGATGGTAACAGAACGAACAAGAGACACAATGTTTACCCAGGTTCGGGCTCTCTCGAAGAGGTGAAACCCTACGTCTTGCTTCCGTTGTATTAATTATATTGGAGTACAAACTATAGGATGATCTACCTCAAGATCATATGTTTGTAACTTAACCTAACCCTATGGACTAAACCCCTCGGCTTATATAGGGACCGGAGGTACCTAGGGTTACATGATGATCAGTTACATCTTAGGGATAAACTTTCTGATGAATTGAACATGTCTTGAAGTGTGCTCCAAGTATTTGTAGGATTCCATCTTGAGTACGCCCGAGACCATGATAAACATAGCCCATTCTTCAATTGTGTTGGGGTCCTCGGCCGTCAAACCGACGTGCCTAGCACCCACTAGTCTGGACACCGTCAGTTTGCCACTGTCAACGAGCTCTCCGGCCATCCAAATCGAGCTTTCTTCTTCTCTATGAACAAATGATATGCCGATTTAACTAAGAAATGACCATTCTTTGTATAGTTCCATGCAAGAAAAATCCTGTATACCACTTCCCCTGATCCAAATCTATTTAATATCACTTACAACATCTGTCGAGAAAATAGCCTCAAGCTTGCTAGTACAACATGAGTCGCCCCCAGTAGCAAGGAGATCACAAGCACTTGTGATCCCATGAATATAAGGTTGGCCCAGTGGCCTTAGACACCCTCGCCATGGTATCCAATTACTTTGGTGAATCTTTACATTAGTACCATCGCCAATTCACCATCTGAGTCCTTGCAACAACTCTCTCCCATGCAAAATACTACGAAATGTATATGAGCCACATGCTAGACAAGTTGCACTTAGAATAGATCCCTCTGGAAAGTACCTTACTTTGAGGACTCATGCACATAACGAAGAGGGCAGCTGCAGAATTCTACACACTCGTTTTGCATGTAACGCTTGGTTCAAAGCTTCCATATCTCTAAAGCACATGCCCCATCTAGTTTTCCTGTACACATTTTAATCTACGCAATCCAATGCACTTTCTTCTCACCATTTGCTTCACCCCACCAGAAGTTCGACGAGATCATAGATAGGTTCCAACACAGTTTCTTTGTTAGGTGAAAATATCTCATGGTGTAAGTCGGCGTAGATTGGAGCCCGAATTTTACAAGTACTCACCTTGAAGTCATGGATAGACCCCCCTTCCATCAGGTTACCTTTCCCTTTGCACTTTCCTTGACATGCTTGAATGTACCTTCCTTGCATCGCCCTATCACAGTTAGAAGACCAAGATATCTCCCACTCACGGCCTGGCATCCCTTCCCCAAAAATATTGATGACTTCTGCAAATAAATTTTCTGACTCGACGCCACTTCATAGTTACACAAAATCGTTCTTAGAGTATCCAAGTTGCTCTACGAGCCTTCCAAAAAAACCACAGTGTCATCAGCAAATAGGAGATGAGTTATCGTGGGGATAGTGCTCCCAAATAACACATATTTAATATTATTATGTCTTTGAGCACTCTTCGGTAAAGCCAAGAATCCCTCCACACAAATTGATCTTCATTCTTTCTTTTGTTTTTCAGGTTTTCTAATTTTTACTTTTTTTATATCATGAACATTTTTCAGATCATGGAAAAAGATTGAAATCGTTTTTTTTTTATTTCAAATCATGACTAATTTTTGAATTTTCAAACATTTATTATAAATTCACAAAAAATTCAAAATTTTGAACTTATTTTAAACTTGTGAACTTTTTTATGAATCATCAAACCTTTTTTGAATTGACGAACAAATTTTTCAAACGCGTGAACATTTTTCCAATCCACGGACATTTTTGAATCAATGAACTTTTTTGAATTCATGAATAATTTCCGAATTTTGTGAACTCTTTTTAAAATTCAGGAACATTTGTTTAATTCGCAAAATTTGTTCAAATTCATGAACTTTTTTGAACACATGGACAATTGACAAACTATTTTTCAAAACCATGATCATTTTTTGATTCCATGAACATTTTTCCAAAACCACGAATAATTTTTCGAATCCATGATTTTATAAAAAAATGAACTTTTCTGAAAACCCCGAATTGTTTAAAGATGAGGAAATAGAAAAGAAAAAGACCGAAATGAAATAACACGACGCCCACACATGAGCCGACCCAAAAGGGGGCACGCAGGGAAGCGGGTGCATCCGGGAATATCCTGGGCAGCTTGAGTAGAACAGCCAGGTCACAGGGTCGTCATGTGGGTTACATGCAGGACACATCACACAACATGCCCGGATTGCACAGGCATTGCAGGCACCGACTGACACCGCCACACTGTTTATCAATGTCGTGGACTTAGTCGCGGAGCCATCACAACAAGATTAGCTTAATGGGGTTAAACTGGACAAAGGACACGGGGAGTTTATACTGGTTCGGCCCCCTTGCGGTGAAGGTAAAAGCCTACGATCCAGTTGCGGTGGAATTGATGGGGTCTCGATGAGTAGGGAGCGAATCCACTTTACATGGCTCTCGAGTTGTTGTTTCTAGTTCATGAACCGCCGCAGGGTCGTCCCTTTATATACACAGGTTGACGCCTGGCCGTTTACAGAATCCCGACGCCGGCTCATACACGTGTCCGGCTCGGTTTCTATCCTTTCCTATCTTACAACACAAGTCACACTGTACATGGCGGTTTATGTCTACGGGCCCTAATCCGCCTTTGGGCCCTGGGCCTCTAAGTCTATTTAGTAAAGCGCCATACTCCTTGCCTTCATGGGCTTCAATATGGATGACTCATTACAGGTATAACCTGGCCCCACCTGGGCAATTTATACTCAGTAGATATATCCCCAACATTAGGCCCCAGATTGATTTGAACCTGTTCATGTCAATCTTCCGAACTTAAGAAAAATCCTTCTTGAGCACTTTCATGTGAACCCTGTAATCCGCCGTGACGTCATCTTCCAAGATTGTAATAAACCGCCATGACGTCACCTGATTATTAAAAAACCGCATATACTTCCCTTTTATTAATGAACTTCCGAAAATCGAGGCATTAGCTCTGTCACTTATCCATTTTTTTGGGCTCCTCGATTCCCGCGCCTGTCTCTTATCCCTTCGTCTTATAAATAGGACCGGGGGTCATTTTCTCTTTTCCCCTTCGTGCCTCTTCGTCTCGTCGTCTTCCTCGCGTCGCCGCAGCGCTTTGAGCTCCGCTACCGTCGTCAAGACTCGTCTTCGACCTCATCTCCGGCTGCTGCATCACCCTGAACGCACTAGAAAAAACGCAGCGCCTCTCCGCTGCTCCCTCAACCTCAGTAAGTCTTCTTTCTTTTCTCCACAGATCTGCCACTAGGGTTTCAGTGTTCTTCGGTGGTCGTCGGTGTTCATTGCTGCACTTCACTGTCACATGAGCACTTTGATAAATACTTGACATTTTCCCTATGCGGCCGTAGCCATAATCCATTTTCCCTTATCACAGCATCTCTTTTTAGTGAAAAAATCTCATCTGATCATTAACTGTTCCGCTATCACCTCTTAGGGTTTGTAATTTTTTCACCAATCTATAAAACCTGTTTGTGCAACACTTAATAGTATTTTGAGATCTGTTCCTTCCACACCAACATAGGCGGTTTAACCTTAAGAAGATTATAACCTGCCAGGTAGCATTAGCCCTCTCGTAAACCGCCAATTCATCATTTTTGTAACCCTGCCAATGTCTGAGTCCGGTTTGATATGTATATATGCCTCAACGTCTTCTCCCTGTGACCTTGCGTCGCTTTATACTTTCTAGCCATGAATATTAAACCAGCATTGATCTTTTTCTAGCTTTTTGTTGAAATGGCCAAACAATTTTATGCTTGCAACTGGGTCCCTTCCCGGGTTACAGAAGAACAACTGGTCGGGTGTGTTGCAACTGGCGCTTTAGCGAGCAAAGTGGCCATCCACTGGCGGGTCCCCGGTCCAAAAAATCCTCCTAGGCCCAAGGATGGAGAGGTGATTGTGTTTGCTGATCATCTGAGCCGAGGGTTTAGCCCTCCCAGATCAAAAAAATTTCCGTGATGTGCTTGCTAGCTTCCAGATCTTCCCTCACGATATTGGACCGAACTCCGTGTCCAATATTTGTAATTTCCAAATGTTTTGTGAGGCTTATCTGCAAGAAGAACCTACTATTGAGTTTTTCCTGGACTTCTTTTACTTAAACCGCCGTACTAAATTTACGGACGGGCCCAACACTGAACTTGGCGGTGTTTCAATTCAAAAGAGAAAGGATGTCAACTTATCTCATGCCAAACATCATAGCCACCCCAAAGACTGGAATCAGACTTGGTTTTACTGCCGAAATTAAGTACCGTACGGTGAAAATCCTTTATCGGGTTATCGTGCTCACCGGCTTACCAATAAGCATCCAGTCCCTCAATGACTCTCTGCAAAGGAACAAACTAAGTACGCACCCCAGCTTGAAAAACACTGAGCCTTCATGGTGAACGGTTTAACCGGCATCAATTTGGTCCGCCGCTGGGTTTCTTGGAGCATCTTGCCCTTAAGCCACCGCCCCGGTTTAATGTGCGAGTACATAGGAGATCTGAAAGATCCTCAATGGCATATTGACATTCAGTTGACTGACGAAGAAGTTACTGAATCTGTCAGGAAAATGCTGGATGAACCGGTATCTGAGTGCAGCAAGACATGGCTCAGTCCTTTCTGCATTTCCAATAAACCACCAGTTGTAAGAATTGCACCATTTATGTCTTAATCCATGACCTCTTAAACATTCCTTTATAACTTGTTGTCCATCTATGCAGGGTGATGATCCATTCTGGAAGAGGAAGCCGCAGGATAAACCGGCGAAGCCTCAGGATAAACTGGCGAAAGTGCCTCGCTCCAAGAATAAAGTTACCAAGAAGCCAGCGAAGAAGAAAACCGCCGAGGCCTCTGACCTACCCAATGATGAAGAGCTTGATGATCTGGACTCAGAGGTAGAACTTGACTCTCTTGGTTCTTTTTTCATACACCTCATTGACAATGATCATTATCAGGATGATGCGGAGGCTAGCCTAGCTGGTGAGGTAGAGGTAATTCTTCTTTCTTCTGACTCAGATCCTGTGCCAACACCAAAAATTCGTCGAGCAGTCCGGAAAGTAAAATTTTCACACCCTCTAGCTTATTCGGATCCACACTTTCTTTTGTAGACACAGCAGCATGAAGCTCGCCGCACAACTGGGCATAGCGGCCAAGTAGTTACCTCCTTCGGTTTACCGAACTTTCCGGTTCGTAAACAACATCACGAGGTTTCTTATACTTCTGATACACTTTATCCCAGGGCGGGTTATTTCTGATATCCTCTTAATCCGTCTGATTCAAATTATCGGGGAACCTCCCATTCATCATCTAGCGAGTCATCGGCCACACAACTCCCTCCCCTCAAAACTGTTCCTGGGTAAGCATATTACACTTAACCCTTTATGCCTTGAATTTGTTGATTATGCTAACTTTTGTGTCTGTTCTTTCCAGTGCCAAAGCCAGACTTAGCAAGAAGGCCAAGTTGAATAAATCGACCGGTGATAATCCGGTCACTGAACCGGAGAAAACCGCAATAACATGTGATCCGAATGCTGATAACATCCTAGATGATCCGGTACCTCAGGTTCAGGACACTTTTGTTGAACCAGTAGAGATGAATCTGACGAGCCAGTCTACTGATCCGCCAAGCCCATTTGCTGATGCACCAAGCCCAGCAAAAACAACTGATAAACTGCCAAGCCCAGATGATATTATGATTACCAGCGTTAGTCATACTGCTCCTGGCAACCCTTTCGCTTTATCAAAGCATAGTGCCAAGGAAGAGTTTTCTGCTATGGACAAGGGCAAGTGGAAAACAGACTTATCAAGCTATGCCCACCTCAATGCTCAGGACATTCATTCTGGATATTTAAACCGCCTGTACACAAGCCGCGACTATGAAGCCAGTTTAGTAGGTCTGATGAAGGAGTGATATGAGGTAAATATCAATTACTTTGCACAAGTTCTTTGTCCTTAGAACAGGCTTTAAATTATCAACTCCAGTAGCCCCCAAGTGTCGGTTCATAATATTGATGTGAACCGGGACTTGTAATAGAATCAATATTTAATTTTGCTGGCATAGCCCCCATGGACCGGTTTATACCTTTAGGATGAACCGGTACATCTTCTGTCATGAAGCTTCCAAAATTTCTGATAATCGTCAATGCAATCCGTCTGAATAGGAAAAAACCATATCCTGAATTGGAGCAAATATACATTAGCCCCCAAGTGCCAAGTGGATAACTTGCTATGTGCTTGGGGCTTTGAAATGGCAGTTGATAAAAAGCAATATGCATTAGCCCCCAAGTGCTAAGTGTAGAACTTGTTATGTGCTTGGGACTTCAAATATGTACTATTATCTCAGTGATTGTCTCTTGTAGGCTGATCTGAACAAGAAGGAATCTCAAATCGCCAACCTTCAAGAAAATATTGTCCCAGCAAGCAGAAACTTCCAAGGCTAAAGAAGAGCTGACCGGCGCTTTAACAGCCATGGAACAATTGAAGGATTGCTTTAAAGGCGAACGGGCAGATTGGGAAGCTGAAAAAGCAACTTTGGTAAAACGGGCGGAAGATGCTGAAGTAGCCCTTAATCTGGTAACAGAAGGACTGACTAGCTTGAAGCGGCAGATCAATGCTATGACTTCGGTTGTCTTCGGTAAATAACCTCTTCATAGACTTTATATAAATAGCATCCACGAACCTGCCGGTTTAATAATATTCTGACCATTGCAGGTAGCCGCGTTACTCATCTTGGCTCGGATATGCGCAAAAAACTGAAAGCTGCCTATACATTGATAGAGCAACTATACACCGGCGTTCAACGGATCATCTGCACAGCTTCACATAATAAACCGCCCCCAACATTGATCAAGGACACAATGGAAAAGTTATCCATGTTGCTGCACAGCTTGAGGAATTGAAGAAATCAGCTGCAAGGGCCGGTGCTCTCGCTGCATTGACTCGGGCCAAGGCCTGGATATCTGATCTTGATCCGGAGGATATTGAAAACAGCTATCCCAGCCAAAAAAAGGATGGGTCAGATTTTGACAATGACGACCTCAGGGCCTTGACGAAGGAAATGCGTCCTCTTGCAAGTAAACTGGTTGAAGAGACTGGTTTGTCTTTCTACCAGTCGATTTATGACGCAGACAACAAACGGGTGACGCTCCTTTATATGATGTGCAAAATCTTATCCCGCCAATCCATAAGCATACCTACGCCCCTGATGTTAAACCGTCCGACCTTATAAGCGATGAAGCTGTCTTTCGAGCTTTAACTGGGATTGACTGGGCAACCATTGACTTCCAACCACTGGGTGGAGAGGAGGAGGGTGAACCCGCGCAGGATGATCCACAACCTTCAAGTCAGCCTAATAAAGAATCATGATCCGACGTCCGGTTTAGCTTCTGCGTACTGCAATCTGTGTGATAAACAATTATCCTTTTGGGGCATCAAAACGCCTTGTAATAGGCTAGTTTAAACACTTGGTCTGCTATGCCATCATGCATATTCACTTTGCATAATACTGTTAATCCGTCCTTATTATGCTATGTCTGCTTATGATCCTTAGCAGCTTTATGCAATCCTGTTTCTGCATATAATAAACTTACATTGTCCTAGTGGTTTATCACAGGACGGGTCATAACACCCAATATAAAGCCATGGTTTATAACCAAGGCTGTATTTTCAAGAATAATTAAATATGAAATACATCATACATGTGACACTGAATCACATCGTTAATTTATCTTGATTGTAGTCTAGGTGATAACCCAAATTGTGAGTCCTGATGACTCCCACCATGCTTTGCTGGTTTAAGATGAAGCTATGCCGGGTTAGATTAACACCGGATGATCATACTGGTGACTTATAGTCAAAGCTAGACCGGGTTAACTAACACCGGATTATAATTGATCGTGTACTAACCACTTATAGTTGAAAGCCAAGCCGGGTAAATCAACACCGGTCATCGTGTAAGTTTGTACTTGGAAACTCAAAAGCCAGACATGGTTAAGAAACACGGAATTAATTATAAATCTCATCGAAATAAACATCAAAAGACAACACTTGCAAAGAAAAACATGTAAAAAAGGCGAGGCTTTTCATGGGATGTCAGGCCACTGAGTTAAACCATTTTACAAAGCCTTATAAGATGGACCTCACATTAACCAATCGTCAATTTAACTATGACAAGTTCAGGGTCTTTATAAGATTGACAGTCAAACGTTCGACGGGTCATACAAGGATTACCTGGACGGAATGACTTACTTAAAAAGGCAAAATAATCCGGGGTTTTAGGTGAATACACCTGGCTTCCAAGCCTGGCTTTTATAGCCTACTGCAAGGTTATAGACTCTATGTTCTTGTAGAAGCAAAGAGCCCCCAAGCAATATTTTGAGCTGTGCTCAGTAGAGGCCTATGTTTGAGTTGTACTTTGCAATAAACTCTCTTTGTCTCCTTATGATGTTGGGTATTAATCCCCCAAGTTTATGTTTGAGCTGTGCTCTCTTTTTTTTTGTAGCTTTATAAGCCGGATCAATGGACAATTAGAAGTCCGCTTTATAAGCATAAGCCCCCATGTAACCAAGAAAAACTTTTAAGAAGAACGACAGAGGCCCCGCTTTAGCAAGGATGCCGGTTTATTATATTGATCATAATATATACATTGTCAAAAATATGTACAAAATAGGAGCCTATGGCTCAGGTGTAGTAAGGCCGAAGATGAGCGATATTCCACGGCCGGCGGGTCTCCTCCTCCGATTTGCGTGAGTCTTTGTGCTCTCGAACATCGATAAGGTAGTATGACCCCGTTGTGCAGATTCTTGCTGACCACAAAGGGTCCTTCCCAAGGTGGGGATAACTTGTGCATATCGGTCTGATCCTGGATAAGCGTAAGCACTAAGTTGCCTTCTTGAAAAGCTCTGGTTTTAACCCAATGGCTGTGATAACGGCGCAGGTCTTGCTGATAAATCGCCGAATGAGCTGCCGCTATGTCCCATTTTTCATCTAACAGGTCCAATGCATCTTGGCGTGCTCTTTTGTTGTCCGCTTCGACATAAGCTGCCACTCATGGCGAGTCATGGCGAATGTCACTTGGGAGAACTGCGTCTGCTCCATAAACCATAAAGAAGGGTGTATAACACGTAGATCTATTGGGGGTGGTATTAATGCTCCATAACACGGAAGGCAACTCTTCCACCAAACAACCCGACGTCCTCTGCAAAGGAACCATAAGCCGGGGCTTGATGCCTTTCAAGATTTCTTGATTGGCTCTCTCAGCTTGACCATTAAACTGGGGGTGAACCACTAATGACACATCAAGATGGATCTGCTCTCATTGGCAAAAGTCTTCCATAGCCCCCTTGGAGAGGTTCGTGCCATTATCTGTTATGATGTTGTGCGGAAAACCAAAACGGAAAATCACCTTCTTCATGAATTGAACCGTCGTGGTTGCATCACACAAGCTGACTGGCTCTGCCTCTACCCACTTAGTGAACTTATCAACCACCACCAGAAGGTGGGTCTTCTTATCCTTGGACCTCTTAAAGGGCCCAACCATATCCAAGCCCCAAGTTGCAAACAGCCAGGTGATTAGAATCATCCTCAATTCCTGGGCTAGAACATGGGCTCGACGTGAAAATTTCTGACAACCATCACACTTCCTGACCAGATCCTCAGCATCAGCATGAGCTATTAACCAGTAAAAACCGTGTCGGAAAGCCTTAGCCACAAGGGATTTTGAACCGGCATGACGAACGCAATCCCCTTTGTGGATTTCATGCAAAATCTCACATCCTTCTTCTGGAGAAACGCAGCGCTGAAACGCCGTCGAGACACTACAATGATGTAACTTGCCGTTGACAATAGTCATGGACTTGGACCACCGGATTATCTGTCTAGCCAAAACTTCGTCCTCAGGTAACTCGCGCCGGGTCATATACGCCAGGTATGGCACCGTCCAATTAGGAATAGCATGAAGAACCGCCACCAATTGAGCCTCTGGGTCAGGAACAGCCTGATCCTCCTTCGTCGGTATTTTGACCGACGGGTTATGCAAAATGTCAAGAAAGACATTGGGCGGCACCAGTTTACGCTGAGACCCCAGCTGTCTTAAAGCGTTTGCCGCTTCATTCTTGCACCAATCAATGTGGTCGACCTGGTAACCCTTGAAGTGACCAGCAATGATATCCAACTCACGCTGATAAGCCACCATGAGTGGATCCTTAGAATCCCAAGTACCAGACACTTGTTGAGCCACTAAATCGGAGTCCCCGAAGCAACATACTCGGATTAAGTTCATCTCCTTAGCCATCTGAAGACCATGGAGCAAGGCCTCATACTCAACTGCATTGTTAGTACAAGGAAACATCAATCAGAGAACATAACAAAACTTGTCACCTCGAGGGGAAGTAAGAACCACTCCAGCCCCCGAGCCCTCCAATTGTCTGGACCCGTCGAAGTGAATAATCTAGTATGTGTTATCCGGTTTATCCTCCGGTGCCTGCAATTCTGTCCAGTCATTGATGAAATCCACGAGCGCTTGGGAATTGATGGCCGTATGAGGCATATATTTTAACCCATGAGGTCCAAGCTTGATAGCCCACTTAGCAACCCGGCCAGTTGCCTCCCTGTTCTGGATGATATCTCCCAAAGGAGCAGAACTGACCACAGTGATGGGATGGCCCTAAAAGTACTGTTTAAGCTTCCGACTCGCCATAAAACCTCCATACACAAGCTTCTGCCAGTGTGGATATCTCTGCTTTGATTCAATATGCACTTCACTGATATAATAAACCGGTCGCTGAACCAGATACTCCCTACCTGCCTCCTTGCGTTCTACCACAAGAGCCACGTTGACAGCCCAGGCGTTAGTAGCCACATATAACAGCAATGGTTCTTTATCAACGGGAGCAGCAAGAACGGGCGTCTCGGCTAACTGCTTATTCAGATCCTCAAACGCCGCATTAGCAGCATCACTCTAGACAAAGTTGTCTGTCTTTTTCATCATCTGATATAGAAGGATGGCCTTCTCTCCCAACCGGCTGATAAACCGGCTTAATGCTGCAATACGACCCTCCAGTCGTTGAAAATTGTTGATACACGCCGGTTTAGCTAGAGACATTATAGCTTTGATCTTTTCTGGATTAGCTTCAATGCCCCTGTTAGACTCCAGAAAACCCAAGAGCTTGCCCGCCGGTACACCAAAAACACACTTGGCCAGATTAAGCATCATCTTATAAACCCAGAGATTATCAAAAGTTTCCTTCAAATCATCTATCAATGTCTATGCTTTCCTGGACTTCACCACGATATCATCCACATAAGCATGAACATTGCGCCCAATCTGACTATGAAGACAATTTTCCACACATCGCTGATAAGTCGTCTGGGCACTCTTGAGCCCAAAAGGCATACATACATAGCAGAAGGCTCCAAAGGGAGTTATAAAAGTTGTCTTATCCTAGTCCTAAACTGCCATTTTGATCTGATGATAACCATAATAAGCATCCAGAAAGCTCAAACGCTCACAACCCGCCGTAGCATCAATAATTTGATCAATACGAGGGAGAGCAAAGGGATCAGCCGGACAAGCCTTGTTCAAATCTGTGTAATCCACACACATACGCCAAGTGCCGTTCTTCTTGAGTACCAGCGCCGGGTTAGCTAACCACTCAAGGTGAAAAACCTCCACAATAAACCCTGCAGCCAAGAGCCGGGCTACCTCCTCACCAATGGCCTTGCGTCTCTCTTCATTGAAGCGGCAGAGAAAATGTTTCACCGGTTTAAACTTGGGATCGATGTTAAGAGTGTGCTCAGCGAGTTCCCTCGGTACACCTGGCATGTCAGAAGGTTTCCATGTAAAAATGTCCTGGTTCTCACGGATGAACTCGATGAGCACGCTTTCCTATTTCGGATCCAGGTTAGTGATGATGCTAAACTATTTGGATGAATCGCCAGGAACAAAATCAACTAACTTAGTCTCATCATCTAATTTAAATTTCAAGGCTGGATCATGCTCCGTAGTTGGCTTTTTCAAAGAAGTCATGTCTGCCGGATCAACATTGTCCTTATAGAACTTCAACTCCTCTGTTGCACAAACCGACTCAGCATAAGCCGCATCACCTTCCTCGCATTCCAAAGCGATCTTTCAGCTTCCATGTACTATGATGGTCCCCTTATGACCCGGCATCTTGAGCTGCAGATAAACATAACATAGCCTCGCCATGAACTTAGCATAAGCCGGCCGTCCAAGCAGGGCATGATACGGGCTCTTGATTTTCACCACTTCAAAAGTCAATATCTCTGATCTTGAATCATGGTCATCTCCAAAAGCAACCTCCAGAGCTATCTTACCGACCGGATAAGCTGATTTACCAGGCACCACACCATGGAAAATAGTGTTTGACGGCTTAAGATTCTTATCTATCAACCCCATGCGACAGAAAGTTTCCTAATATAAGATGTTGATACTGCTCCCTCTGTCCATGAGCACCTTGGTGAATTTATAACCTCCAACCTGAGGCGCCACCACCAACGCCAGATTACCCAGATTATCAACCCGGGGCGGATGATCCTCTCGACTCCACACAATAGGCTGTTCAGACCAGCGCAAATAACGGGGCACCGCCGGTTCAACGGAGTTCACTACCCTTTTATGAAGCTTCTGATCGCGCTTGCACAGGCTAGTGGTGAAGACATGATACTTCCCACTTATCAACTACTTCGGGTGGCTCTGGTAACCCGACTGCTGTTGTTGACCCCCAGTTGATTATAACCACCCTGGTTGCCCTGATTGCCTTGATAGCCATGTCCGCCCGGATTACCTTGAAATCCTGAGCCAGAATTGCACTAAAAAAATACACTTCCGTGATGATACGTGTTTGTCATAGTAGGTCGCATTTTTTGTCATGCATGTACATCCATGACGATTTTATGACAGAATCAAGATAGTCATACCTGTGCTGTCGTAGAAGTGTTCCATGACATTACCAAAATTATCATCACGGAAGTGTCCACTTCCATGACGATAAATCACGCGTCACAGAAGTGCTTTCATCAAGGGTGACCGACATGTGGCATCCACCGTAACAGAACGCCGTTAAGCTATCGGGTCGGGTTTTGGATCTGATAAGCCGTTAACAGCCCCGACCAATGGGAAATTTCCACGTGCAAAATTCTTATTGGCCGGACGAAACACGTGTCAGCTCGTCAGTGGGTCAGATAGGCGCCTATGATATGTCGACACGTGCCACGGCCCACCACTGGCCCATTTAGCTTACAAAGCCGGCCTATTTGACTTGGTCAAAAGTTAACGGGCTGGCCCATGAAAAGCCTGTTAACAGTCTCTTTGCAAATAGCCCATTTTACGGCCCGTTAACTCACGGCCCATCAGGCCCTAAAGAAAATTGGCCCAACAACGTCATGTGGGCCGTCGAATATAACACCAGCCCATTTCACTTTTGGCCCATGTATGGCCCATGACGTCTTTCGGCCCATATGAGGCCTTCAAATCTTTTGGCCCTTTGCAGGCCCATGGTGACTCTAGCCCATAATAAACAATAATTTTCTTTGTACCCGTTAACGGCCCGTGATTTACATGGGCCATTTCCAGCCCATGTTAGCTTTCGGCCTATTGACGGCCCATATGTTCTTGGGCTCCTTTTCGGCCCTCGATTACTTCCGGCCCATTACTGGCCTGTTCCCTAAGGGGCCAAATTCGGCGCATGGCAAGAGTCGGCCCGTTACTGGCATGTTCCCCAAATGGGCCAAATTCAGCCCATGGCAAGAGTCGGCCCATTACTGGCCTGTCACCCTAATGGGCCAAATTCGGCCCATGGCAAGAGTCGGCCCGTTTCTGGCCTGTTAACCCGTTGCGCCGTTTCCATCCCGTCCTATATTCTGGCCTATTAACGACCCGTTATGCCTGTGACAGAATTAAGCCTTTGCAGTCCAACGGCCTGTTAACGGCCCGTTACCGTGCTTGGCCGATACCAATTACGCCCGATTATGGCCCATGTAGACCCATTTATCCGACGGCCTGAGGCCCACCGATTACAGGCCCATTTATCGACGGCCCGTAGGGGACCCATGGATGTTATGGCCCGTATATGGCCCATGGTTATTGCGGCCACTAGCAAACCAGGGAAAAAGAAGACTAGGAAATAAATAAGGCCGAAACTAACGCTAGGCTATTAAGGCGTTTGCACAGATTACATCCACTCGACATCAAAGATCGCCACCAGTGCAAATATAGGGAGCACCCTACACTATACAAAAATGGCTTGCTGTTTTCTTCAGCCGGTGGCTGCACGTTAATAATAAATTTTGAATCGCACCAAAACAAATTACAACTATATAACAAAAGGAAGGTTGGCATAAAACTTAATAGTCTAGCAGATAAATGCACCACCAGAAGTTCAGAAGCTCGGTTCATTTGACCTGACTGTTACGTTTTCATGTTGTATTGTCCGATGGAGCACCATAACCCTCGCCTTCATTTCCCCTAGGCTCCTGAACAACATAGCAAATGTCTGATAGTCTGGTTTCAAAACCATGCATATCTTGATGACATTGAGCAACGTTTCTCCTTGTTTCACAAAGGGCCTATGTTAGGGAATGGACTTGTGTCTGGAGTGCAGATACAACATTGCTTTGAGCTTGCATATCTTGATCATGAGGTAGTTTGGACGATATTGCCTTAACAACCAACCCAGTATTACGCAGGAACATGCTTTTGGCACTGTTAGTGGACAGGTACTGACCCACTGCAGCAAGAGTTGACATTGCGGTTATAGTTGCCTTGCCACCTTCAGAAGGTGGCAGTTCCACCATTTTTCCATAGCTCGCTGAAAAGTTGAGGTTTTACATTAGTAGTACCAGAACAGAAGATATTAAGGAGGCAGCAAAACCAAACAAAATAGCTTTGGTCTATACACAGAACTTATTCTGGTTAACCCTTTTAAAATATTAGTTGTATTTTATTGCAAAGTACATAATAAAACCAGGTTCCAAACATATGACCATGTACCATCGCTAATGTATTGTCTATTTCTTCACATTGTATTGAGGGCTAAGGATAAAGAGACGAATTTATCATACGGTAAGCATAGTATGACATCATTCATATCACAAAACAACTAAGAATAGACAAACAGGCAATTGTAACATTGTGTGGGCAAGTCCAGCACGGAACTAGATTACGGGTCAAGATCAAAGGAACATCACTCCTCTCTTTTAAACCTTGTAAGGTGCAATGATACGCTAAGACAATTGTGTATAAAATTGAAAAGAGTAATAGACATTCGCTGCAAACCATGCAGTTCAAGGCACAAGTC
This sequence comes from Triticum dicoccoides, assembly GCF_002162155.2. Taxonomy (NCBI): domain Eukaryota; kingdom Viridiplantae; phylum Streptophyta; class Magnoliopsida; order Poales; family Poaceae; genus Triticum; species Triticum dicoccoides. The sequence continues at coordinate 379,406,075 of NC_041387.1, forward strand.
AGAGTAAGTAGTAGTTAAAAGGCATGAGGATTAAGGACTTACAACAGCGGCTTTGACTGGTGTAGTCATGCCCTTCTTCTTGCTGGTGTGAGAGTCCTTGAAGATTTCCACAGCATTTGGTTCAGGTACTTTTTGGTCCTTGCGGGCTTTCCTCTGCATTTCTAACAAGTCAATATAGATCTCATAATATGGTATAGCGAAAAGAGTGAAACAGCAGCTAATTACAAGAGCCTCGTAGTGTGCAATATAGCTACGAGATCCTGTCGTCTGTTGGAATTTCACTTTCGTACGGTTGGCCTTGTTCTTTGAATAGTTCACCTACAAGAAGATAGATTTGTGTGGCACATGCATAAATAGGACTTCAACATGTGATTTGATCACATATATATAATGTACCTGATACTTCGGATCAGACCAGTGTTTAACAAGGCCCATCTAGTCTTCATCCGATATATTTTCCACTGGAGAAGTTTGGGAAAGTTCAGTGTTAGCCTTGCCTTCAAAGTGAGTTTTCCTCAAGTTATACCGACATTGTTGCAGAGCAGACTTGAAAACATGGGTGCAAGCTTGTCTTTTTGCATCATCTTGGCTATCCAACTTGAACCTCATCTGTTGAAAATTATGGGAGTCTCATTATCAGCAACCTAGAAAGTATGGGACAGAGCAAGACGATATTACTAGTTTCCATACATAACCATACTTGCAGATAAATGGTTGAGGAAGGTGTTGAACTGGGTTTCGTCTTTGTCATTCCTGTACTGAATCCATGTTGGGAGGATACGTACATGACACCTAACGGCAACCGCTTCCTCTGATACTAACTTGGCTGACTCTGTAGCATTACGTGGTCTTTTTAAACCTGCCTCAAAATGGATCTCCATTCTTCCTCCTCTAGATTTAGTTAACCAATCGAGCATTATCCCTGATGTTTGTTTCCTCTTGCGCCTAGGTGCTAGTCTAACAACGAACATAGGAAGTGTTAGTGTACATCAAACTATGAGACTACATAAAGCATGCAACTTTAACTTGACTCCAGCAACAACCTTCTTACTGTTGAAGCTCACAAGGTTCATCTAATATTGCCAACTCGTCTTGTATCAAGAGTGCTTGGGAAGTAGTGTCAGGTGGCAATGGAGCTTGGGAACGTGCTGCTAGCTCAGTTAACGCACGAGTAAGTCGTGCAACTGGTAGTACCGTGGTAGGTGTTGCAAGAACTAGGGCTGCCTCTGCTTGTTTGGTGGCAGCTATTTGTTTCTGTTTGGCTTTTTTTGCAGCTCGTGTAGCATGGGATGTCGTGTTTGTAAAATTTTCTGCTGGACTTTCACCTTCTATTGCACCATCAGTACCAGCAGAATCTGCAGGATTCATCTGCTTCTCATTCCCTCCCATTATGTGTTTCTTCCTCTTTCTCTGTGCCATGTTAAGTCAAGCCGACAAGAAAAATGAATAACAATTTAGTTCTTCAGAACAAATTGATGCGTGATGCAGACGAACTGAACTTTGATGTTAGACAACCACATGATAGGAGGATGTAATATGTACGAAAAACAGGACGGAAGAGATAACCAGAACTATGATGTGTAAACTAAGAAGAAGACATTTCACCAAATTAGAAGCAATGCAATGGAAGGTAGACACCATATGAAACATGGTACAAATATCGCTCTGCCAAGTTAACAGTGTCTTATCATAAATGGCGTTTAAACAAATGTGAAGCAGTACAAGAAATAAATCATATGCAAGATGCAAACAACATCACACTACCATGTTAGAGGTCTCTCGTCATTAGTGCCATTGCGTATTCACAGCATTGCATATTCACAGCTTATGGTGTGTAAACTAAGGAGAAGGCATTTCAACAAATTAGAAACAATGAAAGCTAGACACCATATGAAAGATGCAACGAATATCACTCTACCAAGTTAAAGTTGTCTCGTCATAAGTGCCATTTCAACAAATTAGTAGTACAAGCTAGAAAAGAATGTGAGATGTAACCTATAGCACACTCCAAAGTTAAACGTGTCTTATAATAAGTGATTGTTGCAGGTTACACAACAGTAGTAATTTGATGTAAGAACATGGTGTGATAGACAGATATTGTATGTTCTAGAAACTGGAACACGTGTCTTATTCAAGTATTATGTGTAAAGTAAGCAGATGGAATTCAACAAAATTAGAAGCAATACAAGCTAGACATCACACATAACATGCAACCACATATAACAGTGCCAAGTTAGAGGGAGCACCAGTGATGCTGGGGAGACGTGCTCATCATAAACACAGCTTTGTTGAGTGTCTATGCATGTGTTGTCTTGGAAATCATCTCGGGGGTGTGGAGGAGTAGAAACTATAGAGGCCCTCCGTTCGGAAGTTAAACTTTATCCGCTGCCTTGCTAACTTCCTTCCGCTTTATTGATTTTGAATTGTCAAGTAAAACCGACAAGAAAAAGCAATAAAATTCTCTCTTCAGAACTCATTCATGCATGATACCGGCAATCACTACTTTGATGTAAGGCAAACACATGATACCAGGATGGAATATGTACGAAAAATAGGACGGCATGGCATGTTCACAACTGTTTGTGTAAACTAAGCAGAAACCATTCCAGCAAATAAGAAGCAATGCAAGCTAGACACCACATGAAAGATGCAACCAATATGACTCTGCCAAGTTAAAAGCGTCCCATCATAAATGGAATTTCAACAAATTAGAAGCAACGCATGCTATAAATCATATGAAAGATGCAACTAATATCGCACTGCATATACTAAAGGTGTCTCGTCATATTGATTGATGCGGGATACAAAAAAACAATAGTTTTATGTAAGGACATGCTTAATAGATAGAGGTACTATGTACTAAATACAGGAAGGCATGTCACATTAACAGGTATAATGTACTCCCTCCGTCCCATAATGTAAGACGTTTTTTGGCACTAATTTAGTGCCAAAAAACATCTTACATTATGGGACGGAGGGAGTATAAGCTAAGCAGACTAGCACATGCAGTTTAACCAGATTAGAAGAATTACAATCTAGACACCATATGCAACATGCAACCACATATCACGCTCCCAAGTTAGAGCAAGCACCTGCGATGCTAGTGTAGGGGAAATGCTGTAATCAACTACAGAGCTACGTTCACTATCTTCATCTAGCATTTATGTTTCTTGAGAATCATGTCGGGAGGCTGGCGCTGCATTCTTTAAATGAGGAGTAGTCCCCTTGCCTGCATGCCTTGTCATAAGTGATTGATGAGGGATACACAAGAACATTAGTTTGATGTAAGAACATGGTTAATACACAGATGTACTAGTATGTACCAAAAACATAAAGACATGTCATATTCAAAGGTATAATGTGTAAGCTAAGCAGATGCAATTTAACTAAATTGGAAGCAATACAAGCTAGACATCCGGCTGGAGTGGTGAACATGATCATCTAGGACCTAAGAGCCTGGTGGGAGGCGGGCTGCTTCGCCACCATCGTGGCTTTTTAGTTGGCTTCCAGGTGACGCCTGTCTTTGCTGGGCTTGTCACTGGCTCGGCCAGTGCCCTGACTAGACATTTGTCTTCTGGTGCTCATGGGAGGGTGGTTCATGTAAAAAATATCTTTCTTTATCTTAATAAAGACCGACTTCGGCCTTTCGAATACAAGCTAGACACCATATGGAACATGCAACCACATATGACATCGCGAAGTTAAAGCAAGCACCTGGTATGGTGGTTCATTGCGAGCGAGGTCATCAACTCCAGGGCAACGTTTACCATTTCCATCTGCTGACACTGCACCCTTTATAGCGATGTAACGTCTGTGCCTAGCCGCGTAGAAAGCTGGCATGACTTGTATCTTCTCTTTTTTTCTTCTCTTTCGGCAGACTCTGAAATACCCTTGCATAAAAACACAATAGTGAGAGTATGGGTGAAGTGTGTGCAGAACTAGTGCACTGTAAAAGTAGCAGATAGCAGGTGGCTGAAAAATAAATGACAGGAGACATATGATAGCTCTAGAACATTGCATGGCAAACAAAATTAGATTCTACTCCGTATGATTTTGTAATATATGAGCACAGGAAATGCAGGTACTCCTCCAGCACACCACCACATGTGGTCATATCTAAGATAACAGTCGACTGAAAATAAATAGGTCAGTTGATTTTTTTAATGAACCGTACGATCTATAAGGAACGGGCAGATGGCCTTCGTCTACCTCCCACCAGTCACTGTTGACGATCTTTCTCGAACCGCCAGCGACCACTAGCCCAGACCCGTGCCTCCGCTGCCCCACCCTCCCATCAACCTCACACCACCGCCGTGCTTAGCAGCGCCCCCAGGCCATCCCTTTAATCCCGGCCGACCTCCAGATCGGGCGCTAGTAGCTCTAGGCCACACACACCCCTAAGATAAACACCAAGGCGCTGCTTCCCTGGCGTAATAGTCATACTAGCGCCTGTTACGCCGGGGAATTCTTCCGTTAAATGGGAATCAACTGGCCAGGAATTGAAATTCAGGGGGGCGACGGACCTCTAGCTAAGGTGAAATAGTATATGAGGAGAAACCTTGTGCATCGCGAGTTACTAGGAACATCTAGTATCAAGAAGAAGCGGTCAACTAGTGTCTTCTGTGGGATGAATACCATGCACACAGAGACGTAAGATTTGCACGAATAAGGGAAGAGGAATACCTTCTTCAGTTGCCGGTGTGGTCACCTCCACATGTCGCGCCAATCTTCTTCTTTTTACCGGGGAAACCGATGTTCTGGAGGGTGCAGGCTTGGACGAACCCATGGACAAATTGTTGACTGTGTTGCCGTGGCCGTATGTCGGCGGAGGGGAAGTAGATCCGAGGCGGCGAAGGATGACGTAGCAGGAATAGCTCCGGTGCGGTGGAGGGTGGCGAAGTTGGAGCGGCAGCGGTGACGCGCAGGATGGCATGGTTGAACTGGCTCGGGTACGGACGGCTCAGCCTCGGCTTCAACTACTAGCCATGGAGGGCGTTGCGGTTGAGGTTGCGGTGGACGACGACGTCAGGGTATCGGCTCCGACGTGATGGAGGAGGGCGGCGGTTGATGGGTGGGATGGGGTGGCGGACGGAGGACGCCGGGGTTTCATGGCTGGTGGAGAGGTAGCTTTGGTGCCCACGGAGTACGAATGGGGAATCGGACGGGTGGGGGGGGGAACCATGTTTCGGTCTGGGACGCGCTTGTTTTTGGCTTTTTTGAACAGAAGATGGGATGCGCTTGTTTGAAATTTGGGGAAAGTACAAACTTTGCCCCCCTCTTAAATTTCGGACCTACTGCGGGCCGGGGGTAGGATGGTAATCCCAGCTGTCCCAAATAGTGGGCAGGAGCGATTTCGGCCGCGGGCATGTGTGCTTAGGCGGCCATTGTGTATGAATGTTTTTCGGAGGTGGTTGCGTGGCGTCTAGATGAAGCTACAAACCTACCCCGGTTTAGACCTTTCGACGTCGGGCCGGTAGGTTTCACGCGTCGGAGTTATTAGAAAAGTAATTTCCTTGTACTACCAAACATTGGTCTCATGCGGTTTCGGGCGAGTAGAGGCTCTTTTGGGGCTTCGTTCGAAATTTTGAAACACAAGCATTCACATTTAGAGTACTCTTGAACTATGAGGATTGACCTAAATGACAACGTTATATTTGACCTTGTATGTTTGAAAACCTCATTAAATTATCCGCTTCTTTTTTAAATTTTGACACTTGAAAATCCTATAACTACGATTGTTTTGGAATGGAGGAGCTAAATTTGAATCTATTTTGTACACGACTACATATGCTATTATGTACAAAATCAGAGCAAAGATTGGTGCCCCCATAATTTAGGTATGGTTTACAAATGCCATGATATCAAATTTAAATAATTGAATGGACTTCATGTTGAATTCGATTTTTTTAAACCACCTTAAGTTGAATTCAAATGTATGCTAGTTCATAGGTAGCTATTTATAATGTCCATTGTGTAACTTTTGTATGTATAATGTGCTTTATACACACAACATGAACTATACTCACGTTTATATTCGATTGCTAAAGCAATGCACTGTCTGGAGTTCAAAATACTAACTATGTGGATCAATTGTGTCGAATAATAACATAGACATGCTCAAATTCGATAGAATCTAGATGTCTGATGGATCAATGACCGCTCCTTACGCAAATTGCAAATATCATGATCCCATCCGAATATTTGGATACAATTTATACCTTTAATAAGTTTGTAGAGCAGTCTTTTACGTGTAGTTTCACTCTCCATCGATGGTCTCTCACACATGCTCACAGACTCTCTCCCGAGGTGTCTTTCTCGCACACATGCTCTAGATATAACCCTCCCTCCCTCTCGTAACCATTTACAATTGTTTTAACTAACCTTTATCACAAGCACTCTTCCTCTCACAAACATACACAAGCACAATCCTCATCGACCCTTTCTATATACATGGACCTGCCTACGTGTCTCATGTACACACATTATCTTTACGCCTGTCTCTCACGCATTGTCTCACACCTCTCTTCCTAATCGACGAGTATGATTCTAGGAGAGCATTCTGTAGGATGCCCCTTAAAGTTAGGTTGGATGAATAGTAATATCAGAGATAAAGGGGTTACCTTAGTCCAAGAACCTAGGGTTGCAAATCCTAGCCGGCTTTGTCAGTGGACACAGAGTCCTTCACAATTCTGCTATCTTTGTCTTGTATGACTAGTCATCCATGGGTCTACCTAAATGTGTCATGGGCTGACCAATGTGGCGCAGGACGGAACCAAACGAAGGGCCTCACCTCGACCCACTGGACCTCACGCGGTGACACACCCTCTGCCCCCACGTCTCATTATCTTCTCACACCCACACATACCAACACAAACACCACACACAGAGAAAATTTCTCCTGGTGCCTCTATTCCCTCCCCCCCTTGCATATACACACTCAAGGGAATGGAATCTCTTGTCGTGACGTCATATCCGTCTCTCTCTCTCTCTCTCTCTAGACCACTCTCATTTCTCATGCTATCTCTCCCACCACCACCACCACCCCCGTCGGCCCCTCTATCCATGCCTCTCTCGAATACATAATACACACACATACCTCTCTAGGCCCCACCAAATGCATCAACTACACATTCACACATGTTACATCGCGTACCCCATTGATCTAAAAATCCCTCTCTTCACGTTTATTTCGCATACAACATTCCTTTTGAATAAAGCGTGGCCAAAAAAATATTTTAGAGTTTCTACATATATACAACATTACAAAGTTATATGGAGGAGTACGAACGCTAATTTGCATTGCATGGTGCCCACTATGATATTTATTCTGCACTGTGAATTTGTATATTTTTATACTATATACAAAGTTAGTCATAATAAAGAGAAACGAAGAGCATCCCTCTCTCCACCGCATACCCCCCTGTACACCCTTTCACGTATGCACACAAAACTATCTCCATGTCCTCTAAAAGTAAGCCCCCAGAAAATTCACGCGTGTTTCATCTTTCTCTCGCGATATATGCAATGACGATGATTGTATTTGAAGCGAAAGCACGATACATACATTGGACTTCATAATCCACTCATTACGGTCCCCATTTATGTTTAGTGGTTATTATACAGTCACGGGCTCACCGTACAACTTTGTATTTTCTCATGACATGACTAGTTGACCAGTTAAACGCTCCACGTGGCACCTCTAGTATTGCATCACATTATCTCACTACCATCGTGCCCACCTGTCGACTTGTATCTACTCTACATCTACACTCTTATAAAATACACTCTTATAAAAAACAGAGTTGTTGATGATGGTGTGCCCGCCATCCTGCAATATAGGCCATCCGATTTATATCTGACGGATAGGAAAGAAACTATGGCAATTTTACAAAAAGGTACCCACACACCTCTCCACATTTGCAAATAAGGCCTTCCCTCGTTCATCCTTTTCTCTCACAAGATAAACAAGTCATACAAATGCATCTTGATGTTATGTGCAACGCACAGGCATCTTGCTAGTAAGAATGAAAACAAACGACAAAAAAATATTTTGACAGTGGTTCGAAGTCATGACCGCGGGCACAGCAGACAAGGTGGCCTTGTATTGGTATGCTGAGCCGTCTGTTTTAACACACAAGAGCTGGTGTGGTGATTATACACACACGCACGCATGCACATGAACTGCATCCACGCAACAATCACACAAACACATGCACCCATGCACGCACGCAACACTCACATGTACAAACGCAGCCACGCATGCACGCAACACTCACATGCACACACGCACGCATGCATGCACACACCAGTACACCACACGACCAACACACACTCTCACGCTCAAGTGCTCAACATACACATGCACGCGCACACATCAGGCCCTGACAGACACATACACAACTAGGTGATTCCCGCGCACGGGTTGGAGCCTTGTCGCGCTTGCGTAAATTTGTGTTTATCTGACCTTTTCCCTATGCGAACTGACAGGTGGGACCCACAAGGAACGTGGTCAATTTAACTTGTCAACATGGTGCCACGCAGACTATTTGGCCGGTCAACAGAGTGCAATCCGATGCTGAACTGTGAGCAAGTGACCGGATAATCACCGCAAAACGTATATAGTGACCGTAATCAGCTTATTCTGAAGTTCGGTGACCGTATTACGCTTCTCTCTCTGTAGGCCCTCCAAAACTACATCTCTACACGTTCTCGCATGTTACATCTAACAACTATGCAATACATCACTACTACTACACTCTAACACAATAAATCATATGTGTTTTTAGTTTTACTAGATATCATATTGTTACTTATAATTATTCAATTTGCATACATTAAAATTGCCTTTGAAATGTATGGCCAGTATCATCTACCACGCGGGAAAAATCCCGCCCTTTCCTGTTTAATCGGGTTTGTATCAATGGATCGTGCGAAACAGCAAAACTATGGTACTATACAGTACAAGTGATAGTTCACTGGGCCGTCGTGTCGTCTACTCCTCTGTTGTAAGAGTGGAGCGCTCGCTTTCATAAGTCTTCTAGTCCCTTTCGCCGACATGTGGGACATCAAGCTTCCGGGTCCACGTGCAATACCTTAATACAGTGCAGAGCAGCCGGGGTGAAGCACCCCAGTCATGGCGCCGGCGTAGTAATGAGCAATGAGGCATCAAACCACAAAGCTGCACCTTTCCCGCAGTTAAGTTGGAGGGACGAAGTAATAATGCTAAAAAACAAGTTGGAGGGACGAAGCAACCATCATTTCACTCGTTGCTGACTCTGCTTCTCCCTCATCTTCTTCAACTTAACCACGTGTTGCTTCTGCCGTTATTCTGCCTCATGTGGGACACGGATCGACTTGGTAAAGCACCGACACATGGGACCGCATGTTAGCAAACCGCCAGGACAACATCCTCCGAAAATAAGAAACCTCCCCCACCATCCGCGCGGCAAAATCACCTCCTTTTTACTAATCTTAATTCTACAATTTTTTAGATCAATATAATTGAGATTTGTATAGATAGCACATAGGAGCAAAACCAAGTGGTACATTTAAGGGCATCCATAATGTGTAGCCAAATGTGAAAATAGCTTTTTGCATCGTGGGAACCATTGTGGACAGTGTTGCCAAAGCCAAAAAGATGGAACCGAAGCTCCCTGATTGATTGATTGAAGGAATAGAAAAATGCAACGTCTCTCCTCTTTCTCCCATGCTTGACCGCATGTAGAACAGTATAGAGCATAGAGTCTACTCCCCTGTCCCTTCTATCACAAATCACAAAGCAGTGAGGCGTCAAATCACAAAGCACGGACGAAGCAACCATCATTTCACTCTTCACTGACTCTGCTTCTCCATCGTCTTCTTCAAGAAACCATCTCACCGCACTAGTACTCCTAGTAGTAGTACTAGTAAAGGACTTCCCGGATGCAAATAAGGAGGTTGTCTCGGCTTGCAGGCGGCACTTGCGAACGACTTACCGTGGTCTTCCTCAATGATGTTCTCCATCGAACGCACTTCGCCAAACCACAAAAAAAAATATCGTCGAAGCCACCGCAATGGGGAAGGAAGTCAAATATAGTTACTACCTCCATTTTTTTGTACACAAGGTCAGTATATCAAAATTACAACTTGCAAAGGGCCACTAACACTAATCAAGGCAAAATTGATGGGGTTAGCAACCAAGGACATTAATATCCCCTGCATGCATGCGGAAGTGAGAAGGTTGGTTTGCACGGTGCTACATTAATCAAGCGATTAGGAGTGAGATGGTTAGCTCTTTGCTCTTTCGAGAAAAAAATACGCATTAATTGACACGTGAAACGAGGATTTGTATTGATTAAATCCCGCGAAGGAAAACCCCGCCTTTCTTTTTTAACACTAGTACTCCTAGTACATACGTACTTATCTTGTTTGGGTCTAGGCCTTGCATTGCCAAACTTCGCCACACATTTTTTCCAAGCTTGCCTAAATTTTTCAAAATGCGCACGGCTGTCACGGTCGCACCGCACCCTCACACGGTCGCTCCTGCACGCCGCGGTCGCACCGCACCCTCATACAGTCGCTCCTGCACGCCGCAAACCCAACCAAGGGAACGCACCCTCACTGACACGTGTTGTCGCATGTGAACAAACCAAACTCAGCCATCCTATCGCTGACACATAATTTTTGTTCATAGAGTATGTTTATCCAACCACATGTTGGGGAGTATCCGTACGGCCCGTGCGGTGGTCTGTTGGGGAAGAAGAAGAGGTGACGAAGAAGGAAAGAAGGGTTAGGACGCAGGATAGTAATCAACCCGCCTGAAATGGTAGACTGACCCAAGTAAGGAGACTTGCATAACAAATATATTATGTTTTTACACAGCAAACGATCCATAAAAATAACAACATAAAGAAAAACTATCACTGCTCACGGAAAGAGATGGCCTCGTCGTCTTTTGCTGCCGGCGCGAACCAGCCGTCACTGCCGACGTGTGTCTCCGCACCATGGTTGTCCTCGGCCTCCAGCTACTCATTCAAGGGAGCGTGCGGGCGCTCTGCACGGACGAGAGCACAGCCCGGTTCAAGTCGAGCACTTCCGGTTCCGCCTGCTGGAGGACCTCGATGGCAGCGGCATCTACGCGCTCCGCGTCGAGTCGAGCCTCCGTCGCCCGGTTCAAGTCCAGGACGTCCGCTTCCGCCTGCAGGAGGGCGTCGATGAGAGCGGCATCCGCGCGCTCTGCGTCGAGTCGAGCCTCTGCCGCCCGGTTCATGTCCAGGATGCCCGGTTCCGCCTGCAGGAGGGCCTTGATGGCAGCGGCATCCGCGCGCTCCGCCTCAAGTTGAGCCTCCGCCGCCCGGTTCACATCCACGACATCCGGTTCCACCTGCAGGAGAGCCTCGATGGTAGCGGCATGCGCGCGCTCCGCGTCGAGTTGAGCCTCTGTCTCCCGGTCCTCCTTTAGTATCGCCATGTTGAACCGCTGGTCCGCCTACACCATGGGGGACTCGGACGCCGGCACATAGTGGACGTCCATCGTCTCATACCCATCGGGGGCCTTCTACGCCGCGACCTCTGCAGTGAACATTGGATCAGCTTCCTCCTCCTCGTAGCTTGGCTCCAGAGAACTCAGGGATTGGCCCGCCGCAAAGAGAGCTTGGGAATGGAGGTCTGTAGTGCCGACCGCCGCCACGATTTCTGCGCGGCGCTTCGGTGTTAGCATCTTGTAGTAAGTGATCTTGCGGCGCACCATGGCTTTCCGGCGAACTAGGGGACGCTTGATGTGGGCTAGGGGATCGAAAGGTGGGGGAATGGGCTGGAGATTTGGTGTGGCTTTAGGGCAGTGGCCGGCGTAGGCCGACCAGCGAAGGTTCTGGTGTGAATAGTGGTTCCGTTGACGACCGGTCAATCGGTTTTGACTGTACATCGCTCTTGTCGCGTTCGCGTTGCAGCCCGGCATGCTGGACCCTCCACGTCGCTCATCGAATGGAACGCGCTTTGTCTTGCGTTTTCACTCGCTTGTGGGACCGCAGTTGAGAGCAAACCGACGTCCCTCCCCCTCCCCCGCCCGCGTCATTTATTATACCACCACTCCCTCCATTTTATGCAGAGTAAATAAAAATAGAGGGAGTATACTATGGATGAGGATCCCCTGACGCGGCCGAACCCATTGAGTAACTGACATGCGGGGCCTAGCAAGCATGGGGTCCGCCAGTAAGTGACCGAAAGGGAGGGTAAGGCAAGGATACCTACGTCAGAGGATCCACTTCCACTATACTACTTTGACCAAATGTTAGAGTAATAATATATGACATGCAACTTACACAAATGTTAGAGTAATAATATATGACATGCAACTTACACAAAGCATACAGGGTCTAATGCGTTTTTCGAGGCTAACTTTGACCAAATGTTAGAGTAATAATATATGACATGCAACTTACACAAAGCATACGGTCAATTTCGTATGTGAAAGGAGTTTCCAATGATATAATTTTCACATTATACATCTCATGTACTCCCACTGTCTAGGTGTGTAAGCCATCTTACGAAAACCAAATAATCCCAAAACACGTAGGCGTGGTGCATTAACTTCTACCTCGTTACTTGTTTCTTGACATATCAACCAATAAGAGATGAGGGTGTGCATGCTTTTAATGACCTGAGACTATCAAACATGACATGCAGTGGTTAGTTCATTGCATGCAATACTATTATTTAGCAAATAAACATTAATGTGTCTCGTTTTCCCCTCCTCCTTGGTCACTGTGCACAGCCTAAGATGACTTACTCACCTAGACGGAGGGAGTACTATTAATCTTGTCAATAGTCAAATTGGAAACCATCTCGAGTACCAATCTAGGAGTACGTACGAATCTAACAATATTGATTGGGCGTTCTTGAATATTATACCTTTTTTATCATAGTAGAGATACTTTGACTACACATAAAACTTATATGTAAAGTAGAAAGGATAGGAGGGAGTATATTGTACATTCAAAAATGAAATGAACATTGAATACCCTTTATATATGATTTGCGGATGCTATGATCACCGGTTCAAAATATTTTAGAGTTTCTACATATATACAACATTACAAAGTTATATGGAGGAGTACGAACGCTAATTTGCATTGCATGGTGCCCACTATGATATTTATTCTGCACTGTGAATTTGTATATTTTTATACTATATACAAAGTTAGTCATAATAAAGAGAAACGAAGAGCATCCCTCTCTCCATCGCATACCCCCCTGTACACCCCTTTCACGTATGCACACAAAACTATCTCCATGTCCTCTAAAAGTAAGCCCCCCAGAAAATTCACGCGTGGTTCATCTTTCTCTCGCGATATATGCAATGACGATGATTGTATTTGAAGCGAAAGCACGATACATACATTGGACTTCATAATCCACTCATTACGGTCCCCATTTATGTTTAGTGGTTATTATACAGTCACGGGCTCACCGTACAACTTTGTATTTTCTCATGACATGACTAGTTGACCAGTTAAACGCTCCACGTGGCACCTCTAGTATTGCATCACATTATCTCACTACCATCGTGCCCACCTGTCGACTTGTATCTACTCTACATCTACACTCTTATAAAATACACTCTTATAAAAAACAGAGTTGTTGATGATGGTGTGCCCGCCATCCTGCAATATAGGCCATCCGATTTATATCTGACGGATAGGAAAGAAACTATGGCAATTTTACAAAAAGGTACCCACACACCTCTCCACATTTGCAAATAAGGTCTTCCCTCGTTCATCCTTTTCTCTCACAAGATAAACAAGTCATACAAATGCATCTTGATGTTATGTGCAACGCACAGGCATCTTGCTAGTAAGAATGAAAACAAACGACAAAAAAATATTTTGACAGTGGTTCGAAGTCATGACCGCGGGCACAGCAGACAAGGTGGCCTTGTATTGGTATGCTGAGCCGTCTGTTTTAACACACAAGAGCTGGTGTGGTGATTATACACACACGCACGCATGCACATGAACAGCATCCACGCAACAATCACACAAACACATGCACCCACGCACGCACGCAACACTCACATGTACAAACGCAGCCACGCATGCACGCAACACTCACATGCACACACGCACGCATGCATGCACACACCAGTACACCACACGACCAACACACACTCTCACGCTCAAGTGCTCAACATACACATGCACGCGCACACATCAGGCCCTGACAGACACATACACAACTAGGTGATTCCCGCGCACGGGTTGGAGCCTTGTCGCGCCTGCGTAAATTTGTGTTTATCTGACCTTTTCCCTATGTGAACTGACAGGTGGGACCCACAAGGAACGTGGTCAATTTAACTTGTCAACATGGTGCCACGCAGACTATTTGGCCGGTCAACAGAGTGCAATCCGATGCTGAACTGTGAGCAAGTGACCGGATAATCACCGCAAAACGTATATAGTGACCGTAATCAGCTTATTCTGAAGTTCGGTGACCGTATTACGCTTTTCTCTCTGTAGGCCCTCCAAAACTACATCTCTACACGTTCTCGCATGTTACATCTAACAACTATGCAATACATCACTACTACTACACTCTAACACAATAAATCATATGTGTTTTTAGTTTTACTAGATATCATATTGTTACTTATAATTATTCAATTTGCATACATTAAAATTGCCTTTGAAATGTATGGCCAGTATCATCTACCACGCGGGAAAAATCCCGCCCTTTCCTGTTTAATCGGGTTTGTATCAATGGATCGTGCGAAACAGCAAAACTATGGTACTATACAGTACAAGTGATAGTTCACTGGGCCGTCGTGTCGTCTACTCCTCTGTTGTAAGAGTGGAGCGCTCGCTTTCATAAATCTTCTAGTCCCTTTCGCCGACATGTGGGACATCAAGCTACCGGGTCCACGTGCAATACCTTAATACAGTGCAGAGCAGCCGGGGTGAAGCACCCCAGTCATGGCGCCGGCGTAGTAATGAGCAATGAGGCATCAAATCACAAAGCTGCACCTTTCCCGCAGTTAAGTTGGAGGGACGAAGTAATAATGCTAAAAAACAAGTTGGAGGGACGAAGCAACCATCATTTCACTCGTTGCTGACTCTGCTTCTCCCTCATCTTCTTCAACTTAACCACGTGTTGCTTCTGCCGTTATTCTGCCTCATGTGGGACACGGATCGACTTGGTAAAGCACCGACACATGGGACCGCATGTTAGCAAACCGCCAGGACAACATCCTCCGAAAATAAGAAACCTCCCCCACCATCCGCGCGGCAAAATCACCTCCTTTTTACTAATCTTGATTCTATAATTTTTTAGATCAATATAATTGAGATTTGTATAGATAGCACATAGGAGCAAAACCAAGTGGTACATTTAAGGGCATCCACAATGTGTAGCCAAATGTGAAAATAGCTTTTTGCATCGTGGGAACCATTGTGGACAGTGTTGCCAAAGCCAAAAAGATGGAACCAAAGCTCCCTGATTGATTGATTGAAGGAATAGAAAAATGCAACGTCTCTCCACTTTCTCCCATGCTTGACCGCATGTAGTACAGTATAGAGCATAGAGTCTACTCCCCTGTCCCTTCTATCACAAATCACAAAGCAGTGAGGCGTCAAATCACAAAGCACGGACGAAGCAACCATCATTTCACTCTTCACTGACTCTGCTTCTCCATCGTCTTCTTCAAGAAACCATCTCACCGCACTAGTACTCCTAGTAGTAGTACTAGTAAAGGACTTCCCGGATGCAAATAAGGCGGTTGTCTCGGCTTGCAGGCGGCACTTGCGAACGACTTACCGTGGTCTTCCTCAATGATGTTCTCCATCGAACGCACTTCGCCAAACCACAAAAAAAAATATCGTCGATGCCACCGCAATGGGGAAGGAAGTCAAATATAGTTACTACCTCCATTTTTTTGTACACAAGGTCAGTATATCAAAATTACAACTTGCAAAGGGCCACTAACACTAATCAAGGCAAAATTGATGGGGTTAGCAACCAAGGACATTAATATCCCCTGCATGCATGCGGAAGTGAGAAGGTTGGTTTGCACGGTGCTACATTAATCAAGCGATTAGGAGTGAGATGGTTAGCTCTTTGCTCTTTCGAGAAAAAAATACGCATTAATTGACACGTGAAACGAGGATTTGTATTGATTAAATCCCGCGAAGGAAAACCCCGCCTTTCTTTTTTAACACTAGTACTCCTAGTACATACGTACTTATCTTGTTTGGGTCTAGGCCTTGCATTGCCAAACTTCGCCACACATTTTTTCCAAGCTTGCCTAAATTTTTCAAAATGCGCACGGCTGTCACGGTCGCACCGCACCCTCACACGGTCGCTCCTGCACGCCGCGGTCGCACCGCACCCTCATACAGTCGCTCCTGCACGCCGCAAACCCAACCAAGGGAACGCACCCTCACTGACACGTGTTGTCGCATGTGAACAAACCAAACTCAGCCATCCTATCGCTGACACATAATTTTTGTTCATAGAGTATGTTTATCCAACCACATGTTGGGGAGTATCCGTACGGCCCGTGCGGTGGTCTGTTGGGGAAGAAGAAGAGGTGACGAAGAAGGAAAGAAGGGTTAGGACGCAGGATAGTAATCAACCCGCCTGAAATGGTAGACTGACCCAAGTAAGGAGACTTGCATAACAAATATATTATGTTTTTACACAGCAAACGATCCATAAAAATAACAACATAAAGAAAAACTATCACTGCTCACGGAAAGAGATGGCCTCGTCGTCTTTTGCTGCCGGCGCGAACCAGCCGTCACTGCCGACGTGTGTCTCCGCACCATGGTTGTCCTCGGCCTCCAGCTACTCATTCAAGGGAGCGTGCGGGCGCTCTGCACGGACGAGAGCACAGCCCGGTTCAAGTCGAGCACTTCCGGTTCCGCCTGCTGGAGGACCTCGATGGCAGCGGCATCTACGCGCTCCGCGTCGAGTCGAGCCTCCGTCGCCCGGTTCAAGTCCAGGACGTCCGCTTCCGCCTGCAGGAGGGCATCGATGAGAGCGGCATCCGCGCGCTCTGCGTCGAGTCGAGCCTCTGCTGCCCGGTTCATGTCCAGGATGCCCGGTTCCGCCTGCAGGAGGGCCTTGATGGCAGCGGCATCCGCGCGCTCCGCCTCAAGTTGAGCCTCCGCCGCCCGGTTCACATCCACGACATCCGGTTCCACCTGCAGGAGAGCCTCGATGGCAGCGGCATGCGCGCGCTCCGCGTCGAGTTGAGCCTCTGTCTCCCGGTCCTCCTTTAGTATCGCCATGTTGAACCGCTGGTCCGCCTACACCATGGGGGACTCGGACGCCGGCACATAGTTGACGTCCATCGTCTCATACCCATCGGGGGCCTTCTACGCCGCGACCTCTGCAGTGAACATTGGATCAGCTTCCTCCTCCTCGTAGCTTGGCTCCATAGAACTCAGGGATTGGCCCGCCGCAAAGAGAGCTTGGGAATGGAGGTCTGTAGTGCCGACCGCCTCCACGATTTCTGCGCGGCGCTTCGGTGTTAGCATCTTGTAGTAAGTGATCTTGCGGCGCACCATGGCTTTCCGGCGAACTAGGGGACGCTTGATGTGGGCTAGGGGATCGAAAGGTGGGGGAATGGGCTGGAGATTTGGTGTGGCTTTAGGGCAGTGGCCGGCGTAGGCCGAGCAGCGAAGGTTCTGGTGTGAATAGTGGTTCCGTTGACGACCGGTCAATCGGTTTTGACTGTACATCGCTCTTGTCGCGTTCGCGTTGCAGCCCGGCATGCTGGACCCTCCACGTCGCTCATCGAATGGAACGCGCTTTGTCTTGCGTTTTCACTCGCTTGTGGGAACGCAGTTGAGAGCAAACCGACGTCCCTCCCCCTCCCCCGCCCGCGTCATTTATTATACCACCACTCCCTCCATTTTATGCAGAGTAAATAAAAATAGAGGGAGTATACTATGGATGAGGATCCCCTGACGTGGCCGAACCCATTGAGTAACTGACATGCGGGGCCTAGCAAGCATGGGGTCCGCCAGTAAGTGACCGAAAGGGAGGGTAAGGCAAGGATACCTACGTCAGAGGATCCACTTCCACTATACTACTTTGACCAAATGTTAGAGTAATAATATATGACATGCAACTTACACAAATGTTAGAGTAATAATATATGACATGCAACTTACACAAAGCATACAGGGTCTAATGCGTTTTTTGAGGCTAACTTTGACCAAATGTTAGAGTAATAATATATGACATGCAACTTACACAAAGCATACGGTCAATTTCGTATGTGAAAGGAGTTTCCAATGATATAATTTTCACATTATACATCTCATGTACTCCCACTGTCTAGGTGTGTAAGCCATCTTACGAAAACCAAATAATCCCAAAACACGTAGGCGTGGTGCATTAACTTCTACCTCATTACTTGTTTCTTGACATATCAACCAATAAGAGATGAGGGTGTGCATGCTTTTAATGACCTGAGACTATCAAACATGACATGCAGTGGTTAGTTCATTGCATGCAATACTAATATGTAGCAAATAAACATTAATGTGTCTCATTTTCCCCTCCTCCTTGGTCACTGTGCACAGCCTAAGATGACTTACTCACCTAGACGGAGGGAGTACTATTAATCTTGTCAATAGTCAAATTGGAAACCATCTCGAGTACCAATCTAGGAGTACGTACGAATCTAACAATATTGATTGGGCGTTCTTGAATATTATACCTTTTTTATCATAGTAGAGATACTTTGACTACACATAAAACTTATATGTAAAGTAGAAAGGATAGGAGGGAGTATATTGTACGTTCAAAAATGTAACGAACATTGAATACCCTTTATATATGATTTGCGGATGCTATGATCACCGGTTCAAAATTTTGAATCCGCCATAGGTATCACGTGCCCCCACTCGTTCCCTCTCGATTTCATCTCGGGGTCCGGTGATCTATTGAAAGAGGACTAGGATGGGTACATGCGAATGATACTCGGCAGAATGTTCAAATGAGGCATTCCGGAGGATGGACTTGACTGGAGGGCGACATGATCGATGGAGAAGAGGGTTGGAGAGGAATGAGAAATAAGCAAATGCCACATGATTACACTTGAATGGCTCAAATAAACAATAAGTTGTCTCGCTTGGCCTACATAGTGAAAGGCCTAGTGCGCAACACGGAGCACTGACGCTCGAATATGGCCGGGAAAATAGGGAAACCGACATGTGGGGTACACCCGTTGGGACGACATAGCGCAGACTAGTCCAATGAAGGAGCTGGCCCACGACCTCCTCGCCACCCACAACCATTCATGTGGGTCGTTGGGGCCAACAACGGGCGCAGCTCCAGCACCACCTCTGGACACGGCGACCGCGGTGAGTGACACGCTCATATCGTCGCTAGACACGGTCGGTTTCAGTGTGCCGAGGGTGGCGTTAGTGCTATGGCACGACCAATGGTATGTTGCCCCATCAAAGCATTGGGTAGCCAAAATTTTGGTTGAGGTATTGGTTGCCCATGAGTTGGCCGACATTGGCAAGAAAAATGAACTAGAGTTGGCTAGAGTTCATTGGCATGCCAAAGAAATGGTAACCATCCAAACAAAGACCAATCTTTGGGTCATGACCAAAATTTCTGTTGAGGTATTGGTTGCCCATGATTTGGCCGACATTGGCAAGAAAAAATGAACTAGAGTCGGCTAGAGTTCATTGGCATGCCAAAGAAATGGCAACCATCCAAACAAAGACCAATCTTTGGGTCATGACCAAAATTTTGGTTGAGGTATTGGTTCCCCATAATTTGGCCGACATTGGCAAGAAAAATGAACTAGAGTTGGCTAGAGTTCATTGGCATGCCAAAAAAAAGGCAACCATCAAAACAAAGACCAATCTTTGGGTCAAGACCAAAATTTTGGCAAGGTGCACTTTGGCCACAATCCAAACACACCCCAACACCCGGCTCGTCGAGGATGCACGGGGTGCCGCGACGCGTCCGTGGAGTGGTGTAGCGTGGCCAAATGCATCCTCTGGACCTGAGACCATGTCGGGTCGTCTTGCGTTTTCAATGACATTCGGGGATCGCATTTGACCAAAGGGCATCTCCAATGTTGCCACGACCGCAGCTGACTACCCTGGCACACCAAAGCCCTCGTCCCTCGCACCATCGCGCGGTGCGTTCCCAGTCGGCGCCAGTTGCCCTCATTCATGCCGTCCGTTCGTATGTCGTCGTTAAGAGGCTCGGTGCCCGAGGAACCAACTCCAGCGACTTAATGATGCACCCGGACGCTTGGCCTCACCGGAATGCGCTACTTAAAGCGGCAACGCCCAGCTAACCTCCACACCATACCGCATCATCCTCCTACCTGGCACCACATCCGCCATGACCGCAAGTGTGAACGCTCTGTGGGAGAGCTTGTCTTCGGGGATGAAGCTCGAGGTCGCCGCCCTCGCTCAAGTTGCCTCTCGTGACGCAATAGCGGTGTAGCCGGACGTGGACGCGACCGCACAAGCGGTGGCCACGCTGGCGGCTGACGACGGGAGCACCATCAGCCACGCGTCCTACTTGCCACCGTCCAACATCCGGCACCGCCGAGGTCGGGGACTCCTCCGAGGATGAGTAGGGCATGGGAGGCGGCAGGGCATGGTGTGCCAACTGGCCGGCTCGTATCCCGTGTTCTAGTCTTCCTCGCCGGAGACCGCACCTTCACTTCACGGGTCTTGAACCGCGCCCCCGTACATAGAGATCGCAGATGGAGGACGTCGGTCGCCGTGGTAGAATAGGTTTAGGGTCGGGTTTCTTTTATTTTTCTGTCCTATAGAAGTTTGAAATGTAATGAAAATCTGCCCTGTTTGCATTAATCTCGGCCGGTGTATATGAACTTTCACAATATACATATTGTAGGAGTACTAGCAAGATGCCCGTGCGTTGCACGGAAGATCAAGATCTTGTGGGAGAAAAGGATGAACGAGGGAATGCCTTATCTGCAAATGTGGAGAGCAGTGCGGGTAAATTGTCATCGTTTCCTTCCTATCCGTTAGATATAGATCGGACGGCCTATATTGCAGGATGACAGGCACACCATCATCACCAACTCTGCTTTTTATTGAACCAAGACAAATCTAAAAACCCAACTAAGCCAACCTCCCAGCATATCGCGTGGGAAAAGACCCGGCCGCGCCGTTTTAGTCGGGATTACCGGATTAATAGTAGTAGTATCGATGGATCGCGCGAAGAAACAATTTTTTTAGGGGGCGAAGCACCTAGTTTAAAAGGAAAAAAGGCAGTACACTCACAGCACTTCCGTCGCAGTCGCATTGCACCCCACACACGTTCGGTCCTGCACATGGCTCACGCAAACGGAACGCGGTTCGGCTTGCCTCTTCACTGACCCGTGGGACTACACTTGGAGAAACCGACAATGCGCCA
>NC_041387.1:379428041-379445725 GCF_002162155.2 Triticum dicoccoides
CCATTTGCTCTGCCAAAGCCGCCCTCCCCGCCACGCTGATACGTCGGCGCCGCGGTTCGTCGAGGGGACACACGGTGATCCTCTCGCTCCCACCGTACGCTCTCATAGACTGTCGTCCTCTAGTCATGCTGCCACCTCTGGCTACGTTCTTGTGGAGGCGCACGGCGGTTAGCGCCGCCACCGCTGGCGACGTTCGTGCGGAGACGCACGGCAGTCAGCTTCTCCAACGGTTCGCGCATTCTAGACTGAGGCCTCGTTCATGTTGGTGTAGCGTTGAATGTTAGCTGATAGACACTGTTAATCTCACTGTTTGCCGAAGTAGTTTACTATCAATATGCTCTGCTTAAGAAGGTTCCTTGCCCTATTCTGCACTCAATCTGCTTAGCTGAGATGACATGCCAAGGCTGATTAGTTGCTAAAATATCCTGCCATATATTTATTGTGACGTAGATTGCCATGGTCTAGTAGCCAATCTGTTAGGTGAAATAGCTCTACACCATTTTATACTCGATCTTTGTTGCTGCAATGGCCTTCGATAGTTTGATGGCTGTGTGCTCGGCCTCATTGACTGCTGAAACAGCCTGCCATAATTTAGCACTCAAATATGTTTGCTGAATTAGCTTTACATATATTTCGTTACTTAGATCTGCTCGTCCAAATATCTTGCCATAGCTTTAGACATCGACCTAGATATTTTTTTTCTGGACTTCATAAAAAAGCATATATGTTTTTCTTGTAAGATCTAGTAGAAGAACTAATTTTTATGTTTAACAGATGGACAGGACTTGGATAACTTCTACTCGAAGATTGTCCGCTGCATATGTCGAGGGGGTTGAAAACTTCATGAACTTTATCAGAGCTGAGTACGGTGGTCCGAAATCAGATGTGCTCTACCCGTGTAGCAGTTGTATGAATTCAGTTACAAGACCCCAGTCAACTGTGCAAAATCATCTACACTTGTATGGGATGTCGGTCACATATACTAGCTGGGTTCATCATGGTGAAGCTGTGAACGTTAATGTTATTGACTACATGGAAGCAGCAGATCACCATCTTGATCTGCCTGATGCTCAGGTGGAAGAGGAGGAGGAGGTGGTGGTGGCGGAGCCAATGAGTTTGACCAACATTGAAACAATGCTACGAAATGCTCGTGCATTCCGTGAACTTTCACCTGCAGAAGAAAAACGGTGGGCCTGCATGTTGGAACAATGCAACGTTGCTGTCACCCCAGGAAATAAGCTGTCAGTATTCTCAGCTATGGTCACCTTTCTTCAGGTGAAGACATCTGAGCGGATGACCAACAAATCATTCTTTGCAATGTTGGCTGCTTTCTGCAAATCTTTCCCAAATGCGTCTGAGCTGCCACACATCTACAGTAAAATGAAGGGACGATAGTTGGTCACGAAAACCTGAAAGTTTACATCACCAACTATTATAAGCAGTTGTTTGGACCTCTGGAAGAGAATTTTGTGTCTTTGGATGAGTCAAGGGTTGAGGATGTTCCTCAACTTGAGACGGACGAGAATGAGATTTTGACTGCTCCCTTTACGGAGAAAGAGGTGTTTGAGGCCATTGCACAAATGAAAAACAATAAGGATCCAGGATCGGATGGGTTTTCGGCGAAGTTTTACAAAAAATGCTGGCACTTCATTAAGGAGACCTGATGCCGATGTTTCATGAGTTTTTCAATTGTCGGCTTCATTTGTTCAAGCTGAATTTTGGAAATATAACTCTTCTTCCTAAGAAGACAGACGCTATTCGCATTGAGCAGTTCAGGCCTATATGTCTGCTTAATTCAGTTTCAAAATCTTCACCTAGGTTGGGATGAACAGACTTTCGCAGATTACGCATTCAGTTGTGCAACCGTCCCAGACTGCTTTCATGCCAGATAGAAATATCCTTGAAGGGGTGGTCGTCTTGCATGAAACGCTCCATGAGATTCACTCAAAAAAACTAGATGGTGTGGTTTTAAAGTGGATTTTGAAAAAGCATACGATAAAGTTAAATGGCCTTTCCTTCAACAAGTGCGTATGAAAGGATTTGACACGGCCTGGAGAAATCAGATTGAGTCCTTTACGCAAAAAGGGAGTGTAGGGATTAAAGTGAATGATGATATAGGTCAGTATTTCTAGACACACAAAGGGTTAAGTCAAGGAGATCTCATGTCACCGATTCTATTCAACATAGTGGTGATATGCTAACTATTTTAATAGGACGGGCTAAGGATGCGGGGCAAGTAGGTGGCCTGGTTCCGCACCTAGTTGATGGCGGTATATCCATATTGCAGTATGATGATGATACTATCATCTTTATGGAGCATGACTTGGCGAAAGCAAGAAACATGAAGCTTGTGTTATGCTTATTTGAACAATTGTCCGGGCTCAAAATTAACTTCCTCAAGAGCGAATTGTTCCGTTTTGGAAGAGCTAATGATGACCATGAGGCGTATAAGCAATTGTTCGAATGTGAATTGGGTTCCTTACCGATCACGTACTTAGGTATACCCATTCATCATCGTAAGCTGACTAACAAGGAGTGGAAGTGCATCGAGGATCGTTTTGAAAAGAAACTGAGCTGTTGGAAAGGGAAGCTCATGTCATATGGAGGGCGATTAATTTTGATTAATTCGGTCCTCACCAATATGCCTATGTTTCTCCAATACTTTTTTGAGGTCCCGGTGGGGGTCAGGAAGAGGTTAGACTTTTATCGATCTCAATTCTTTTGGCAGAATGATGAGCTTAAACGAAAGTATAGGCTTGCAATATGGGATATCATCTGTAGGCCGAAGGACCAAGGGGGTCTAGGCATTGAAAATCTGGATGTCAAGAATAGATGTCTCCTCAGCAAGTGGCTATTCAAACTTTCGTCCGAGATGGAGGCTACTTGGGCTCAGATTTTGCGAAATAAGTATCTTCAGTCTAAAACCTTGGCACAGGTGACAGTGAGACCGACTGACTCACCTTTTTGGAAAGGGTTGATGAGAGTCAAGCCACTCTTTTTCAATAGGACAAGGTTCTTAGTCGAAAATGGAGCTAATACAAGGTTCTAGGAGGATACGTGGCTTGGGGAGATGCCCCTGGCACTTCAATATCCTACTTTGTACAACGTTGTTCAATGTCGAGAAGCTTACGTTGCAAACATTTTACAATCCACTCCCCTCAATATTAGTTTTTGAAGGACGCTAGTTGGCAATCGTTGGGAGGCCTGGATTCATCTTGTAAGATGGTTGATGGATGTCCAGTTGCCTCAGCAGCCAGATCGGTTGTATTGGAAATTGACTAAGGATGGTGTGTTCTCGGTCAAATCCATGTATCTGGATGTCATAAACTCTAGTGTCATTCCCTCCTTGAAGCATGTTTGGAAAGTTAAGGTACCTTTGCAAATCAAAGTGTTTATGTGGTTCGTGCATAAACAAGTCATTTTGACAAAGGATAATCTGGCAAAACGCAATTGGATGGGTTCTGCTAGGTGTAGTTTTTGTGACCATAACGAAACTATCAAACACCTCTTTCTAGATTGTCCGCTGGCTAAGATTCTTTGGCGTTTGATTCATATTGCTTTTAATATTACTCTGCCCACCTCCATCAACATGTTATTTGGAACGTGGCTTGATGGGGTTGACTCAGATATAGCGAGGCACATTCGTATTGGAGTCTGTGCCTTATTATGGGCAGTCTAGAATTGCAGAAATGATTTGGTTCTTAACAGATCAACGAACATTCACTTTTTGCAGGTTATCTTCAGGGCCACAGCATTGATCGGTATGTGGTCGCTACTCACTCCGATGGAGGCCAGGGGCGTTTGGCTACTGCGTCTACCCGATGGGAGATGGTAGCTCGGGTTATTTTCACCCGGTTTGGATGTCGGTCATGTAATAGGATAGGCATGTAGTGCTCCTATTTTATTTGCCAGCCGGTTGTGGCTTTCGATTAGGCTCTTATGAGCATTTTGTTTTATTTCTTACTTCGAGACTTGGAGACTTTGTTGCTGGATTCTTATTAATAATATGAGCCGTATGCATCTTTCTGATGCAGAGGCTAGGGTAAAACCCCTTTTCGAAAAAAAACTACAGTAAAATGAAGAATTTCCTTCGTGAAGTTGGAATTGGATATGATATGATCCATGTTTGTAAGAATAATTGTGCTCTGTTCCGGAAGGATTATGCCAACTTAAGTGAATGCCCAAAATGCAAATCATTAAGATGGAAAGATGGCGATGCTGTGAAGAGGGTTCCTCATAATGTTCTGAGACATTTTCCAATTACACCAAGATTGCAGAGGTTGTTTCATGATGCTGAAACAAGAGAGGATGTACTATGGCATTCTAGGAACCAGGAGTATAGAGATCAGAATGTAATGAGACATCCATCTCATGGTAGTGAGTGGAAAAGCTTCAATGATAAACACAAAGAGTTTGTTGCTGACCTTAGAAACATTAGACTTGGCTTAGCTTCAGATGGATTTAACCCATTTGGCCACCAGAGCGCCACATATAGCATGTGTCCAGTGCTTGTTATCCCTTACAACATGCCTCCAAATGTCTACACCAAGAATCAAACTACATGATGGCCTTTCTCATCCCAGGTCCAAAAAGTCCTGGAAAGGATTTTGATTTGTTCATGGAGCCTCTTGTGGAGGAACTTCAACAGCTATGGAAGGGTGTTCTCACTCGAGACCTATATAGCAGCCCACCAGCTGATTTCTTTCTACGTGCTATTGTAATTTGGTGCATCCATGATTATCTGGCTTTGGGCACTATGTCAGGGCGAACGACACATGGTTACAATGCATGTGTTCGCTGTGACAGGAATCCGCTGTCATACGCAATACTTAGCACGATCTATTACATTGGACACCACCGTTTCCTTCCCAAGGACAAGCCGCATCCTAGAAAATACTGAAGACATGTGTTCAATGCAAAGCATGAAAACCGTGATGCACCAAAGAGGCTCACCGCCAATGAGTTGCAAGTGGAATTAGAGAAGGTCAGGCATATTACACCAGGAAACCATCCTGGTAATGGTAGCGGGAAAAGCAAGCGTGGCGCGATAGAAGAGAGATTATTTTTTACCCGCAGGTCCACTTTGTGGGACTTGGAGTATTGGAAAGATTTGGATCTGTGGCATAATCTTGATGTGATGCACATCGAGAAAAATATATATATGACAGCATTATCGGCACACTTCTTAACATTGAAGGCAAGACGAAAGATACCTTAAAATATAGGATTGATTTGACACACCTGGGTATCAAAAAGGATTTGCAGGTGCAAGATGAAGGTAAACCACGGGATATGGCACCAGCTGTGTACGTCTTGGACAAGGTAAAAAGAAAAGAATTCTGTGAGGTCCTGTCACGTGTGAGATTCCCACATGGATTTGCTTCCAACCCTGAAAGGAGAGTCAGTGCAGATGGAAACAAGGTACAAGGGTTGAAAACTCATGGCTGCCACGTCCTACTTCAAATGGTTTTACCTGTTATCCTTAGAGGATTGGGCCGCCCTGACTTATACAGAGCAGTTGCAGAGTTGGGACAATTCTTCAGGGAACTCTGCAGTAGAAATATCAGGATAGATGCTTTGGAGCGTCTTAGAGACAAGATACCAACTATCCTATGCGACCTTGAGAAGATATATCCTCCAGCCTTCTTTGATGTGATGGTGCATTTGGTTGTTCATCTACCTAATGAGGCACTACTTAGAGGTCTACTACAGTATGGCTGGATGTACCCTATTGAAAGGCGGCTAGGCACTTTCAAGGGCTATGTTAGGAATAGAGCTAGACCCGAGGGTTCCATTGCAGAGGCCTACATTGCTACAGAAGCGTTGAAATTCTGCTCAAAATACATTGAAACAGCTGATCAGCTTGGCAAAGAGGTGGGTGAAGACAATCCCGGGCTCAATGTTTTCGATTATTCTGTTCGAGTTACAGGGAAGAGTCGACAAGAGGACAAACCTAAAGATTTGGACAAAATGGTTTGGTATGTGTTCAATAACTGTCCTGATATACTACCTTATATCAACTAAGTGCAGTACTGCAGCTTATACATCGTAATCTACTAAACTTGCAGCACATTCTTATATATTTAGATGTTTGACGGGATCACTATGTTGTGCAGCATCTACAAAGAGGAGTTACTGCCGCAAAATCCAAGAAACATTGACAAACTGGTTATGGCAGGATTTGTGAAATGGTTCAAGAACCATGTAAGATTTTGAAGTGCACTGTCAGTTTTTTTAATATATTGAGTACGTAAGATGATCAGCTTGCCTATTTTCTAACCATAGGTTAAGAAGATGCGGGAGGATGGGCAGACTGTTGATGATGCCCTTTACTCACTAGCAATGGGTCCTGATACTCGGGTAAGACATTATGAATCTTGCGTTGTTGGAGATGTGCCCTACAATACCCTTGCACAAGACGAAGGCAGGAAGACACAAAACAGTGCCATCATGAGCACAGATACGTATGACAAAGAGACAACTGAAATGTATGCTAACGTAACAGACATTGTTCAGTTGCAGTATATCTCTAGTTTCGAGGATCATCGGTGTGTGGTTCTGTTGTGTTGTCATTGGTATAACCTGTTTTCCAGGATCACAAAACCCAGAGCTGATGATTATTTCAAATCCACCAATGTCAAGGCGGCGTACCAGACCAACGAGCCTTTTATTTTGGCAAATCAAGCAACACAGATATTTTTCTTAGAAGACACATTTGCACGTAGCGATGACTGGAGAGTATTGCAGAGGTTTGAGAAGAGGAATTAGTTTAATGAAGTTGCACAACTAGATGATGCTTACACTGCTCCTGATGTACAAGATAACACAGATGTTCCTAATATCTTTGAGAACCATCACGTCAATGACGCCGGCGAAAAGATTGCCTGTCGTGCTGTGGACATACAAGAGTTGATCAAGAAGAAGCCAACGTTCGAGGACGTTGAGGACGAATAAGAAGATGACACCGTGGGGAATAACGATTCAGACTGATACACATGGCGAAGATGTGGACGCTGCTGCTGCGGATGATGATTACATTGCTTTTGTCGTATTTGCCTGTCAGAAGACATTTTTTATCTACTATGTGAAATTGTGTTTGCTATGACAACTGAAACCTGATGAACATGTTGTTTAGTATTTTGTTGTGAGAACATCACTTGTTATGTATGCTGATTTGTGTTTGGTGATTGTATGACAACTAAAAAATGATGACATTGTTGTTTAGTTGTACTCATATTTGGCTGTGAAACTTGAATTTGATGACATAGTTTGCTGTTGGACTATAATTTGCTCGATGTCTTCGAATGAGAACAAAGCTGGCCCGACAGGGCCTCTGCTATTTATTTATTTATATGAGAAAAAGGGGATACCCCCTGATTTCCGTTAATAGAAATCATTAGATGTTCACAACACTACGCCCAGCCTGCTAAGGTTTCATTCATTACTAGTTTCAGCAAAGTGCTCATGTCGTAGCCACTGAATACATCACGAGTGCTACATACACTGTAAATAAAGAGACAATCATCCTACAGAGCACATCGATTTTGCCCATTATCTTCACAAGCTCTTTCATCTCCTCATTGTTTTCAAGGCCGTTCAGCAGCTGTTGCTTGGCCATGATCAGAGGAACTGCATCTTTAACCTTCTGCTCTGCATCTTCCTCTTTTGTCGTTCCTTCAGTTACTTGTCCAACACCCCAACCTGCTGGTATTGGGATTCCTCGGCTAACCAAATAATTAGCGTAGTTGCATTCCCCCACATCAGCAACTTCCCAGAAATACAAATCACACGAATCTTCCCTTTTCTGCACGAATCAAATTGGAAGATCATCAACCAAACTATTAAAAAATCAGCAACTAAAAGCAGAAGAACAACACTTAAACATATTATTACCCTATAATTCGGGCATTTGTAGAAGACTCAGCCAGGGTTGCGGATTGTGGTTGAGACGTGATGGATGACTCTGCATGATTTGCAGCAATGGCACCACACCAACAGCAACGGGTTGCGATGAGCAATCGGCTGCGGTGCGCATGCCGGTGGGGGTGTGATGTGACCCACAGGCGATGGTACGGGTGGCGACTTGATGCATATCTAGTTGTTGCCTGCTGAAGAGCAGGTGGACGAGCAGCCAACGGACATGGTTGCTGTGGCCAGAGCTTCTGATGCTAGGTAGAGTAAGTAGAGAAGAAGATAAGCGAACGTTGGATATGTCAGTTTCATTACTTGCAGAGTAGCATAGCACCATATATAGTCATAGTCTAGGTTTGGATCCGAACCAGCTACAGGAGCACGTCTTTCTATTTTCTAAAACTCGGCAATGTCTCTTTACTGGTACACTAGCTTGTTCTGTATGCCTTCCCAAGTCTTTGATTTTCTTTCCCTTTTTTTGCAAGGAAGGAACGAGGACAAAATTGAGAGTTCCTCGGACTCGAACCCAAGACCTCTCGGTTGAAAACCAAGGGTGCTAGTCACTTATGTGGCGAGCGTTCCCTGTGAGGAGGACGGCAGACGAACGCATTTTCCTCGCAGTTTTCTTCCTATATATAAAAAAGTATGCTACTTGGTGTCCGCTTAGTCAAATAACGATTGTGCCAACCTTGACCGTTGGATTGACATTCAACGTCTGTCGCATTTCTTCAGTCTCTTCTTCCTCGAGCCGCCAAAGCCAAACCAGTGCTGTCGGGACCGCCTGCTCCCGCCTCCCACGGCTAGCTGTGATCTTCCCCAGCTCCTATTTGTTCCCTTCCGAGGCCTCACCATCGTCCTCCGCCTTGGTTCGCTCGCCGCGGCGCCCCTCTCCGGTGTTGTCAACATGGTCAACAACCGAGGGAAATAAGGAGATGACTGTATATGGTGAGGATGACAGTAGGGACCCAGCAGCGCGCGCAGTAATTTTGTTTTTCGGGATGGAGAAGGGTATCAACTGGGTTGTGCGGGACCCGTGGCCCATCTAGCCCAGGCTTTTATTTCATATGTTTAGCACATGACCAGCCCAGTTTGTTTTTTTCCTTTCTGAAAAATGGCTAGCCAGCTATTTTGTTTTTTGCAGAATAACCAACATAGGCCTACTTGCTTTTCTACGCCCTACTGGGCCGGAAATCTTTCAAGACGAGGAGGGATGCATTTTGTCCAGAAAATGGGCTATAAATAATAAGAAATGGGCTATAAGTAATAAGAAATGGGTTGTAAAATGAAAAAATACAGCAAACAGGCAATTAGTTCCCAAATACTATTTTCTTTCGGATTTTGATATTTTTAAATTTCATTGTTTTTGTGCGGGTAAAATTTCCTTGAATTTAAATTAAGGTATATTTAGATTTAAAATTAATTTGAATCTGGCTAGAAATTTCAGGCTGTATGCTGTTTGGGACAGATTTGGAGGCTAACTTGTGGGTCTACTAGGTTGACGTGTACTTTGGCTTTGTCAACTTAGTCCACAAACGATTCTAGCAGCAGTGACCGTTGGATGTTAATCCAACGGCCGTGCTGCTTCTTCAATATCTGATCTTCTTGCTCCAGCCACTCAAACGAGCTCCGGTGGGACTGCCTGCTCCCGCCTCCCATGGCCGGCTGTGCTGCCGCACAGGCCGCACCGCCCCACCCTACTTCATTGCTGGCCAGGCCATTCCTCTACTCACCCACACCTCCTGTTATTTTCCAGCGACGGCAGCCGGACCAGTAAACCCTCGTACTCCCCACCGCGTGGGCAACCATTGTCGAGTCTTCCCCGGCTCCGTGTCGTTCCCTTCCTAGGCCTCGCCATCGTCCACCGCCATGGTCCTCTCGGCGCGGCCTGGTCAACGTGGTCAACGGACGACATCCATCGGCCATGGACTGTACGCGCAAAATAATGATTCCTCCACCTGACAGCTAGGACCCACGGGAAGGGCCTCTGTATTTCGCGAAAAAAACGTTCCCCCCGCAGACATGTCGGACCCACCAGCTATATCTTTGCACGCAAGGAAGTGCCTCCTTATTACGCACAAAAAAATGAATACCCACACTGCTAGCTGGGACCCACCATGGTGGGAGGATGACTTGTGGGCCAACTAAGTTGACGGGGACGGAAGGCTTTGTCAACTTAGTCAATATGAACGATTCTAGCTCCAGTGATCATACGATGTCCATCCAACGGCCTTAGTGCTTCTTCAACCTCTGGTCTTCTTGCTCCAGCTGCCCAAAGCAGCACCGGTCATGCCGCATGCTCCTGCCTCCCGTGGCTGGCTGTGCTGCCGCGGAGGCCTCACCACCCCCTACTATTCCCACCGCTGGCCAGGCCCTGCGGCGACGGCACCCTCACACCGCAGCCGAACAAGTGAACCCTCGTACTCCTCTCCGCTTGGGCTTCCACTGCCGCGTCTTTCCTGGCGCCGCGTCGTCCCCTTCCTAGGCCTCGCCGTCGTCCACCGTCGTGGTGCTCTCGGCGTGACCTGGTCAACGTGGTCAAGGAACAACTTCCATCGGACGTGGACTGTACGTGGAGAGGCTGGCAGCTGGGTCCATGGCCGCAGCAAGGAAGTGCCTCCTTATTACACAGAAAATAATGATTCCTCCACCTGACAGCTGGGACCCACCGGATGGGCCACTTTATTTCGCAGAAAAAAAATTTCCCCCTGACTGCTGGGACCCACCAGCTTCATCTTCGCACGCAAGGAAGTGCGTCCGGGCAAAAAAAATGATTCGCCCCCTGACTGCTGGGACCCACCAGCTACACCTTCGCACGCAAGGAAGTGCGTCCGGGCAAAAAAACAAAACGATTCACCCCCTTGACTGCTGGGACCCATCAGCTACATCTTCGAAGGCAAGGAAGTGTCTGACAGTCGGGACCCACCTAGTCGAAGCGTACGTAGCGTTGTCATCCTGGTCGCGAACGTGTATGTACATACTGGTCTATGTAGAGGCACGCACGTGTCGTAGTGGAGGCGCGCACGTAGCATGTACACGTACGTACAACGGCTAGGGTGCAAGAAAGAAAATACGGCCACATATGTGTACATACGGGCGGGGTCTCGAACGCCTACTCGCGCATACGTATGGCTAGGGCTCCTGTACATGGCTGGGTCAGAACGGAGAAACAGCGTCGTCGTGTTCATGGGAAGGCAACGGAATGCGTCGTGTTCATGGGGAGGCAACGAAATGCGTCGTGTTCATCGGGAGGCAACAGAACGCGTGGGAGCCAACCGGCTGGGTCGGAACGGAATGAGTGGTCGTGTTCATCACGAGGGCTTGGACGGAACAGGAGATGGAAACGAGGCCTGGCATACCGCAGAACGGAGGAAATGGACCTCCTATGTTCGGAACGGGGTCCTGTTGATCGGGAGGGGTGTGGCATACCGCAAAACGGAGGAAACGGACATCCTACGGTCGAAACGGGGGTCCTGTTGATCGGGAGGAGTGTGGCGTACCGCAAAACGGACGAAACGGACCTCCTACGATCGAAACGGGGTCCTGTTGATCGGGAGGGGTGTGGCGTACCGCAAAACGGACGAAACGGACTTGTGTTGGAGCGCTACGGTCGAAACGGGGGTCCTGTTGATCGGGAGGGGTGTGGCGTACCGCAAAACGGGACTCCACGGGATACTGTTGATCTCCACCGTCGACCTCCTCCAGCCTCCACGGGCTACCGTCAACCTCCTCCAGCCTCCACGGGCTCCTGTTCATCCAGCCTCCACCGCGCGCTACTCCACCGGCTACTGTTCAACCACCCCTCCACGGGCACCCCTCCACCATCTATTGTTTATCCAGCCCTCCACACCACGGGGTCCTGTTCAACCACCCCTCCACGGCCACCCCTCCACCGTCTACTATTCATCCAGCCCTCCACACCACGGGGTCCTGTTCATCCAGAGGCAACGCCACCGCTCACTGTTCATCCAAACCCCCCCCCCATGCAACGCTCACTGTTCATCCAATCGATCGGCTTCAGTTAGCAGCAGTAGCGAAGGAATCGCTCGATCGGGTTCAGTTAACAGCCATCGATCGATCGTTCGGGTTCAATAACGCGTACCCTGCAGTGCAATCGCTCGGGTTCAGTTGGAGCCCAACGCCTTGCTCGGGTTCAATTAGAGCCAATGCCTCGCACACACGCGTGTACGTGTACGAGAGAAACGCGCATCGCTCGGCCCCCAACCTCCCACCGTAACCGGCAACTCCCCAAAATTTTCCTCCCCTTGCTTCTACCACGGTTTTTTCCGTCATGGACGGCCCAAAGAATGTCATGCAGCTGCGTCTCCGGCCCGCCCAGGATGAAAAGCCCATTATCTGTCATGATTTTTTGTCATAGAAGTAGGATCCCACCACATCTATGATGATACCGGGTTTTGTCACAATTATCGTCATAGAAGTGTCATATGTATGACAGAAAAAAAATTTGTTCGGCCCAAAATGTCACGG
The DNA here is from genome assembly GCF_002162155.2 of Triticum dicoccoides. Lineage (NCBI taxonomy): Eukaryota > Viridiplantae > Streptophyta > Magnoliopsida > Poales > Poaceae > Triticum > Triticum dicoccoides. The sequence goes on from NC_041387.1 coordinate 379,440,438, forward strand.
ATGTGTCTTTTTTTATAGTGTTGCCTCCACCATAACCCGGCCCGTGAGACCCGGGTCCTGAACCGCCGGACGGTCCATGCTCATATCGGAAAAGATCCGAGTTTTTGAATTCCCGCATAATAAAGTAATCCTTCCAGAGGTGCGTAGCTGGCTTTTCTCGCGTCCCGTGCCTCGGGCAAGGCTGATTTAATAGGCGCTCAAGGTTGACACCTGAACCTCCACTCCGTGGGGGTGGTTTACCCTTACGACGTTGGCCATTGTCCTGCGCGTTGGTGTTACAAAATCTTAATATTATCCGCTTTACGCTTACCATTGTTTCCATGACCTGCCTGGTTATGTTGCTGCCCTTTGGTGACGCTGTTCTTCTTTCCCTTCCCCGGCTTTTCATCGTCAGACTCGGGGTCCTTGGTACTATCAGAATCGGCGTACTTCACCAGAGCTGCCATAAGTGTTCCCATGTCATTGCAATGACGCTTGAGTTGTCCCAACTTCAGCTTCCGAGGCTTAAACCGGATATTGCCCTCCAACGTTATGACTGCTGAATCGGTGTTGATGCGGTCCGATGAGTGCAAGATCTCCAAAACCCGGCGCACCCAATGAGTCGTCGATTCGCCTTCTTCTTGGACATAGGCGGCTAAATCCACAATTGACATGGGTTGCTTACATGTGTCCTTGAAATTCAGTATAAACCGGGTCGTTAACTTGGCCCATGACCCAATGGAATTAGCTGGCAAACCTTTCAGCCAAGTGTGAGCCATTCCATCCAACATCATGGTGAAGTACTTAGGACATGCCGCCTCATCTACATCCAGCATCTCCATTGCCATCTCATAGCTTTCGACCCATGACTCAGGGGGTAAATCTGCGGTGTAATTGGGCACCTTACGGGGACCCTTGAAATCCTTGGGCAGCCGCACATTGCGTAGAGCTGGGGTGAGACACGGCACCCCCAAGAGCTGAAAGCAAGACCTGGTTCCACTGAAGTCATCGGACGAACCGAAGTAAGCTGACGGTCCACATACGGTGCTACTAACTCAGCTTTTCGACGCACTCTTCCATCATCCACCATGTCCTAAGCATTTGCACCACCGCGCGCCGGGTTAGGCCCTCGAGGGGTGTAACGGTTCCACGCACTGCTAGACATAGTCGGTTCATCAATATGCCTGCTATAACTCCGGCTGGGGGTTGAACGAATTATGTCTCGACTATATGAATAGGCCTGCTGTTGTACCATAGCAGTTTGAAGGAGATCTCTGGCTCGCTGCGTCTCAACCGCTGCTGGGGACTCACCCTTCATTGGAATAGCTGCCAACTGCGACGCCGCAGCAATCATGTTATCCAAAGGGGTGGAGAAGTGACCCGACGGCATTGGCATGTACTGAGGCGGGTCATGGTTCCGTCGAGGCGGGTCCATCTCCCGTGGCTGATCCGGTGCTCCTGTCCCAGGTGCTTCAATCCGGTTCACTGCACCCGGATTACTGGTTCCTGCTCCTGGTGTGTTGAAGAGATTCATTGCTTCATAAACCGGTGACAGACGAGACCGATGCCTCCTCCTCAATACGTCGTTTGAAGCGTTCTGATCCAGCATGAGCCGGTAATTTTCTGCCTGAATCCACTGTGCCTGAGCATCTAAAGCGGCCTGCTCATCAGCCATCCTGGTTTCCTCAACCGCCAAGTCCTCCTAGGCCTTAGCTATTTGATCTCGCAGCTTCGTGACCCCCGTGTTATGCTGATCTTGATTATCTGGGGTAACCTCTATGGTCAACAATGTCATACAGGCGTCCAATAAACCGGACAGGACTTGAGCCGGCCGGCGAGTGGGGCCTCCAGCCCCGGCTGCCGATCCATAAACCATCGCCGCTGCAGCCGATGAGTGCTGCGTGGGCTGCATACCGGCCATGAAGATCGCAACCTGATTTGGTGGTTCAAGGGGGTCCGAAATACTGCCGCTATCGGAACAGCCCCCAAATCGGCCATCTTGCAGTTAGTACAGGGACTCGGTCTCACCGGTGGATGATTCGCCATCTGAATAAACGACCGTCTCACCGTCGGACACCAATTCAGACTCCGCACCATTGATGAATCCTACGGACTCACGCTTCATGGCAGACTGAACCCGGGCAGGGCTTGCACGCTGAGCCATCTTGATGAGGTCAGCGCAGATGTCCGGCTCAGGTCCCGGTTCACGGTCTTGCCGATGAAGATAAGAATTCATCCGAAGGGGACCCGGTACCCGTACTCGATTGATCCGGCCTCGGGGCCCCAGCCTGCGTGGTCGATGTAGAGCTTGCCGCGAAGACTCTTGGTCATCTGGCCCACTGCATATCCCTTGAGTCCTTCGAAGTTGCCCTTTAAGAACTCGAAACCATCGTGCGATAGCCCCACGGTGGCCGCCAACTGTCGTGGAAATATCACGTCAGATGTCCTAGTACGAGGACTTAGTCGCGGAGCCATCGCAATGAGATTAGCTTAAAGGGGTTAAATTGGACAAAGGACACGGTTTGGCCCCTTGCGGTGAACGTAAAAGCCTATGATCTAGTTGTGGTGGAATTGATGGGGTCTCGATGAGCAGGGAGCGAATCCGCTTTACCTGGCTCTTGGGTTGTTGTTTCTTGTTCCTGAACCACCGCCGGGTCGTCCCTTTATATACACAGGTTGACGCCCGACGGTTTACAGAATCCCGACGCCGGCTCATACATGTGTCCGGCTCGGTTTCTATCCTTTCCTATCTTACAACACAAGTTACACAGTACATGGTGGTTTATGTCTACGGGCCCTAATCCACCTTTGGGCCCTGGGCCTCTAAGTCTATTTAGTAAAGCGCCATACTCCTTGCCTTCATGGGCTTCAATATGGATGACTCGTTACAGGTATAACCCGACCCCACCTGGACGGTTTACACTCAGTAGTTATATCCCCAACAATCAAGGAGAAAGCCACCAATCGGTGCCCTACAGTTAGCGATAGGCTATCCTATAAGTCAAGGTTCACTCTTTTTCTATTCTACTATCTTTTTTCGAAAACTCTAATCTATCTACTATATCACTACGGTCCCTAGGATTGGAGGCCACTCATTCAATTGAGGTTGCCAATTTGGAATTCGTCGTTGATTTTGATTGGGTCAACAATCTCTCACTCAATCCTTTTAATTCAATATGCTCTCTAATTATATGGTTCTCTCATTCCTTTGAGAAATTCAATATTGGAATTTGTTCTTGATTTTCACTAGGTCAACCATGTTCAAATTGTACAAATGAAAAACTAAAAAGAGGAAATAGAAAGAAATATGTAGAGTCTGTATAATGCCTAAAGCGGAGGTGGGCCAATCCTACGATCATGCAGTCACCCATGTTGGGTAAAAGTATCCAGTATCGTATACTTCAATCGTGTACACACCTCCGCAAAATGGTCTTGATTCTCCACGTGTTATACAGAGGACCATAAACAAAGAGTCCATGCACATCTATAGGTAACCTGCTGAGAAGTACTTTTATCGTTAAAACCCTTATCATTTCTACATAGGCAAAGCGACCAAATAATGACAAGCGCTCCCACCCTAAGAAGAGTTCTGAGTGTGTGATCAATCCCATGTAACCAGTTGCCAAATACATTAGCAACACTACAAGGAGGATACAAGCCAGAAGCTATCTGGATGACTAACCATATAGAATGAGCCAATTTGCATTGGAAGAATAAATGTTTTATTGTCTCATCATGGTGACAAAAAACACATTGCGGGCTTCCATGCCAATTCCTCTTAATAAGGTTATCTTTAGTAAGAATGACTCTGCAACGAAGATACTATGCAAAGATTTTATTCTTAAGAGGTATCTTTGTCTTACAGATCTTCTTGTAATTATCAACTGGCACCTCAGACTAGATTAACACTCTATACATTGACTCCACTGAGAATTGTCCATTCTCATGTAGGTTCCATCGGAATACATCAGACCCGTGTGACAATAATGCATAGGGATATGATTATGGACGTTAGTTTTTCTAAACATAACTTGTTGAAATCGCATTTTCACTCTACCATGAGACAACAAAAACTCAATGGATTGGTGACAACAAAACTTCAAAATGATTTCTTGGAGAATTATAATTCAAATATTCATTTCAAGTAACAGGAGGATGACACTTTTCAGTAGAGCATGAGGATAGTTTATTGATTTAGTTATGACTTTACTCTTTTGCATTGATATTTGATGTATTTCCAAATATTGTACTAATGCCCATTGTTAGTATAGTTGCTTGGAGGAGCTCGCCCTTTAGTTATCTTACCAAACAATGGAGACCGTTGCAGCACATTGATGTCATCGTCAGGACCCGGGCATTGCCAAAATAAGCGTGGCAAATCCAAAGGTTATGTGATGCAACTGCTTCAATAATGATGGTGGGCTTCTTAACTTGGCCATGATATTGCCCTTGTAGAGCTTTTGGACAATTTTTCCATCTCGGGGGGCCATGCAATCAAGAGATCCAAGCAAACCTGACCATCCTTTGGCTTTAGACATTGTCAAGAGTCTCTCGGTGTCTGCGAAATTCTCTCAAGAACCGAGGACCAAACAACTCGACAACTACAGTCAAAAATCGGACCATGACATCTAGTGGCGGAGCTACACAAGATTTATTGGGGGGCAAAAGACAAAATATCAATCTCTGAGAGGGAAAACCCAGTTCTTTTTTCAATCTATACATTCCTATAAAAATTCTTCACGAAACTGACAAACCTGGGGGGCCATGGCCCTTGCAGGGTTACATGTAGCTCCTCTTATGATGACGTCTCCGCATGTGCTCTTAGACATCCCAAGGTACTCATCCCATAAATATGGGGCCATGCCATATGCAAGCATCTGTAAGGCAACCATGCACTTTTGGTAAGCAGAGAATCCAATCCTCCCTACGGCATCCTTCTTCAAGATGAAGTAGTCATTGTAGGACCAGTCACTATTGTAGAGGCGATCGAAGACATTTTTTCACATCCGAAAGCGCCGGTGAAAATTGTCCGCGAATAGGCTATCGGGGCAAAGTAGTTGCCCATCTGCGTCAAATGCCCACGCACCCTATTCCGATTCAGCACTCGGTAACCCATGATCCATCCCTTGAAATGGAGAATATGCTCTTTTGCATGATGTATGTCTGCAAGCCGCCTGCATCATGGGTGTTTCATCCGCATTGTCCTCCTCATTGGACAACTCAAAGTAGTGCTCGTATATGTACTCCATATCTAAATCAATTGCTTCAACGAAGGGATAAAAAAATTAGCACATGTATTTCACCAAAAC
>NC_041387.1:379445900-379447303 GCF_002162155.2 Triticum dicoccoides
GAACGGTACCTGCACGATGAGGGACGAGAGGTGTGGACCGGCGGTGGAGGACAAGCGGTGTGGCGACCGGGTGTAGCGGTGGAGGTTGGAGTAGTTCGAGAAGGGCTTGGCGGGCGGCCGGGTTGGTAGAGAGGTGGCGTCGACGAGGGAGAAAGCGAATATAGAGAAAGAGAAATGATGAAGACGGGGATCCGGGCGGGTTTTGAGTGGGCACAGTGTCAAAGCCCTACATGATGGTGGTCCGGACTATCGCAACCCCTGAATTTGCTTTCGGTCTATGAGAAAACGGGCGTCCAAATTGATCCATGGGCGATGCGGAACAACTTTGGTTCGCAACCTGTGTCCAGAAGCTCGGTCTGGATGCTTTAGAGATGCCCTTAAACAGGATTTGCATGCAACCTTGTTTAGTTACTTATAACCTGTGTGTAAGGCTCTGAGGCACCGTAAGACAAAAGAATACTACAACCTCTGTATTGAACTGGAAAAATGTCTTATATTTAGTTAAGATGCGAGTAGTTCATTGATTGAAAGAACAGTACAATAATGTATATACGACCCGGAACATTGTTTCCACCTACAAAACCCCACAAACGGAGTCGAATAAATGCTAGAGCCCAAGAATCCACAATACTAAATACAAGCCACAAAAGGCAACTAAAAAAACCAAGAACACTGTTTGACTATGTTCCGTCTCAGTTGTGCGCGCATACTAGTAGTTCACCTTCCTGCAGTTGGCGCGGATCTCGCCGTTGCTCCCGGTGAGCGGGCTGAGGCCGCCCATCCTCACCATGGCCTCCGCGAAGTCCCTCCTGAACGCCTCCGGGTTGGCGCCATAGAACCTAACGAGCGCGTCCGTGGGGCCGAGGCCGCCAGCGAACACCTGCTGGTCCGAGTGCAGCAGCCCCCTGCTGCGCAGCAACGAGCCGTAGTACCCGCCGTCCAACCGCGCTGGCGTCGGGTCAAGCGGCGCGAGGTTGTCATCGCCGCCGGCGAGCGGGCAGGGGCCCCTGAGCTGCGCAGCGAGGGAGCCGTCCAATGTGGCTGTCTCGTTGTATAGGCGGTCACGGAAGTTGGTGCAGCGGGAGAAGCCCAGAGTGTGGCCGCCGGAGAGCACGACCAGGTCCTGCACAGTGAGGCCGTGCGAGGCGAAGTTGGAGATGAGGCGATCGAGGTCGAAGGTCGGCGCCGGGATGATGTTGTTCGCCGCCCCCTGGCTCGCCCCCCGCGCGTCCCTCCGACCCAGAAGCACGTCGTACGACGGCCCTCCCAGCTGCAGCAATATCTTACTACTAGTTAGTAATAGTTCCATCCATTGTTACGCGCATAAATTTCTCCTGATGAGTATGCCGGAGACGAGGAAACCGCGTGTGACTTTATTAATTTAAAACCGGCCGCCGCTAATG
>NC_041387.1:379447830-379461940 GCF_002162155.2 Triticum dicoccoides
TTTCTGTTGGAACCGTAGCCTCTCCCCGAACCCTAGCTAGCCCTAGCTCTATCTCACTCTCCCGCTCGGCGCACGAACGACAGAAACGGGAGGAGGAAGACGATCGGAGGAGACAGTGGACACAAGGGTTTTGCCGGTGCACATACGCCTTTTCCTTGCCTCGAGCACGAACTCGACAATGTCAGCCAGTTACAGGAAGGATCCAGGGCTTTATACCCGCGAGCACCGGCCTGCAAGACCACGCCTCACACCTACTCGCTAACCCACTCCCCCACGTCCCGCGCGCTCTGGCCGCGCGCGCGCATCGCGCCCGAACGCGATCGCCACGGCCACCCCGCGCGCCCGACGCGGTCCACACCTCCCCTTTGCTCGCTAACAACACCGCGTGGCCCCGCGCACGCACACGTGAGCCCACGCACACACACACACACCTACGCTCGGTCGCGCACACACGCACCCGAGCCCTGCCGCGGGCCGAACCCGACGCGGCCACTGCACGCACGCACGCGCACACCGCGCCCCGGGCACGCCACGGCTTATTGCCAACACACTCCCCCTAAGCCGTGACCTAGAGGAGACCGTTGTCCTCGACGTCGGCGTTCACCAGCATCGCCTCCTCCGCCGTCGGCGCCCTCCGCAGCTCCGGGCAGTCGCGCTTGAAGTGGCCGCGCTCGCCACACTTGTAGCAGCGGCCCTTCTTGTTGCCGCCGTCCCGCGTCGCCACACTGCGCGCGTCATCGTCGTCGTCCCAATCCCCGCCGTGACGCCGCTCCCGCGCCCGCCACTGCGCCGCAGTGTACAGGAGCTGGTCGTCCTGGCGCTTGCCGCTGCTTTGCCCGCGGCGCCGCACGCGCTCATCAAATGCGCGCAGCCGCCCGAGCGCCTCGTCGTAGGTGAGCTCCTCTAGCACGCAGATTTGCTCAATGCCGGCGACGACGGGGAAGAGGCGGTCCGGGACAGTGTCCAGGAGCTTCTTCACCAGCTCCGTGTCCCCCAGCGTCTCCCCCAGCCCTGCGAACCGCGCCGCCATGCCTGCAAGCCTTCCGGCGTACGCGTCCAGCTGCTCGCCCTCCTCCATCTTCATCCGGTCCAGCTCGCCGCGCAGCGTCGCCCTCCTCGCCACGCGCACCCGCTCGGCGCCGACGAACCGCACCGACAGGGAGTCCCATACCTCCCTGGCAGTGGGTTTCGTCGCCACCGAGAGCAACACGTCCTCCGGCAGCCCCTGCAAGATCAGTGCCCGCGCCATCTTGCACTTCTTATTGTTCACCGGCGAGTCGCCCGGCGCCACCGCTTCCCACAGCGCGTGGGGATCAAGAATGGCCTACGCCTTGATCGCCCACACAGTGTAGCCGTCCGGCGAGAGCATCGGCATCCCCATGGACACCGACCCGCCCGTGCCGCCGCCGTGTGAAACCAGCACCATCACCGCTGGCGAGCTCCCTCACCTGTCGCTCTTATGCCAATTGTTGGAACCGTAGCCTCTCCCCGAACCCTAGCTAGCCCTAGCTCTACCTGACTCTTCCGCTCGGTGCACGAATGACAGAAACGGGAGGAGGAAGACGATCGGAGGAGACAGTGGACACAAGGGTTTTGCCGGCGCACATATGCCTTTTCCTTACCTCGAGCACGTACTCGACAAATGTCAGCCAGTTACAGGGAGGATCCAGGGCTTTATACCCGCGAGCACCGGCCTGCAAGACCACGCCTCGCACCTACTCGCTAACCCACTCCCCCACGCCCCGCGCGCTCTGGCCGCACCCGCGCATCGCGACCGAACGAGATCGCCACGGCCACCCCGCGCGCCCGACGCAGTCCACACCTACCCTTTGCTCGCTAACAACACCGCGTGGCCCCGCGCACGCACACGTGAGCTCACGCACACACACACACCTACGCTCGGTCGCGCACACACGCACCCGAGCCCTGCCGCGGGCCGAACCCAACGCGGCCACTGCACGCACGCACGCTCACACCGCGCCCCGGGCACGCCACGGCTTATTGCCAACAGTTTCCCCTGCACCCGGCGTTGACGGCGTCCTTGATGCGATCGATCACGTCGAAGCCGCGAACGGAGTTCAGGTTGGGCGCGGCGTTCTTCTCGCCAGTGAAGAAGGGCGTGTCGTCGAGCAGGATGGACCCATCACACCCCTGAATCAATGCAAGCAACGAGCGTCAAACCAGTAGGTCTTCAAACCAAACCAAATGCAATACGCGTGCTCATATAGATATGTGCGTACGTTGACGAAGCAGTCGTGGAAGTGCAGGCGCAGGAGCGAGGCACCCATGCACGGCTCCACCGCGACGGCCTCCTCGACGACCTTCCTGATGGCGGGGAGCGCCGCCGGGCACAACATGTCGTAGAAATGAGGGTCCAGCGGCTGCGCATTGCTCGCCGTGGCTAAGATGGCAAACGCCATCACTGCGACAGCACACGCCACAGAGAAGCAGCTGCGGGAAGCCATACTTACGTACGATCGACGACGTACTGTTTCTGCAGACGTTAGACCAAGCTACAAATCAGCTTAATTGGCTGACTAAGTCTGAGCGGGATAAATCGACGATCTGTGTGAAGAGCGAGGGGTGAGGACACAAGGCACGGTGGGTAGTGCTTATATAGCCCACTCAGTTACCTCGTCGCCAGGCTCAATTCCAGTTCCAGCAAACCTAGAGTTGCGCAAACAAAGATGATCATTATTCATTAAATTAAGAAAGCCAGCGTCGTCAACTAATAATTCCTTAAAGTTGTGTGCGTGTTTGACTTTGTACGGAATGTTCATGATTTTCATATAGTAGGTAGGAAAAATGGAGATCTCGGTCGTTTGATGGAGTGCGGTGAGGCTTTGCTAACAGAATTGACTAATCAGTATGGTCTCTCTAGCTAATGCATGACGACTGTCGACTGCTAGCAACTAATCGCGCCATCTGCTGCCTTGATTTGCTCAGCAACCGGCCGGGCTTGAAATGAAGGTGATCTACCACAAACCAACTCTATCGCAGCTACTTCTTTTTTTAAGAGAATGTGTGGGTTTTATTAACTCAAACGAAGCATCAAATGGATACAAACACAATAAGCATACACTCAAGCTCTGCATAATTAGGATTCACACAATCAAAACAAACACATACATAACTAAACACGTTGGTGAATAGCAAAGTCACACGAGACCGAACTATGCCTTAGCATGAAAAAGGAAAATCCCAAAGAAATAAAAACAACGATCGACAAATTACAATGACGATCATATCCACATCAAACTACACAAGCTTACAAAAAGGGAACGATGATCAAGCGCCGCCATCGCCAGTGCCAACCGCTAATGGCGAGATTCAAGGTTTTCACATTCAAGAATGAGTATGAGCATATCCGAGCAAGGTCTTCAACAAGGTTACGGCACAAAAACATCACCATTGATAGGCATAATTACTTTGGGTTAGATATAGGATTTTCACCCCGAAACTCGGCATAGGGTACTCAAGAAGCACCACCAAATTGAAGTCAATTATGTGTTGTCGCCATCACTTTTCAGTGATCATGGCAGCTACATGCGTTGAGCTAGAAATCCTATCATAGCCGCCGCACTACCATGCCTTCTGCGTCAAGCCATCATCCATAGATTCCATCGCACCATCAAAGGCAAACTGGCCAGAGTGAGAGCCTCCAAAACCCACAGTGGAGCCTTTCGGCTGCATCTTACAACCTCACTACTATGAGACATCGGCCAGTGTCACCACGACCAAATCTGAAGAAGAAATCCTCCGAAATCAAGCACCTGGCAAGACGTTTGATCGTATGCAACCACAAGCGAGAAAGGCGACCAGCCCTGACCCTGAAAGCGCAGGTCATGTCCCGGGGGGTGGGGGTGAATGGGAGATTTTTAGAAATTTGTCAAAGTCGGGAGATTTAGGCGAAAATCAGAATGACAAAATAGAAATAGAAGGGAAGCTAAATCATCATAGTGAAGTAAAAAAATGGCATGCATGATAGATGCAGATGAAGAACATGCAGTCATACATATATTGAAGAATAAACAAGATGAACTGAAGAAACGAAAGGCATCATGACGAAAGTCTCCAGTTCAAAGTCTTCAAAATGCATATCACAAATTCTTCAAATGCAATTCTAAGTAGAGAGTTGAGGCATTTGAAACTAGCTTGGTTCGAAGATGACACGATGATTTGTTAGACCAGTTTCAGTTGTTGTATCAACTGTACGTCTGGTTAGAGCGGCTTGACATTCAACTCCAAAGACAGTTAGTCTTCATCGTATTCCTCGTGAGCTAAGATCGTTGAGACCCCGTCCAATCAATCATGGTAAGTCTTCATGATAGACTTCAAAACCTTCAGAGACTCGTTCAGTGGCACTCCACAAATCCATCTTGTGTTCTTAGAACTTGACACCTAACTGTCTGGAAGAATGACAGTCTTCAAAGGTAACATGCGGTGGATCACACAGGACAATCTCTTCCGTGATGCTCAATCACTTTAGCTCTCATTGGGGTTTATCCTCACTTAGGTTTTTCTCAAAGTCGTTAGAGGATTGGTAGCTCTCAAATGACACTTGTCAATCTCTCTGTTGGAGCAGTCAACCAACTACTGGTTGTGGGGACGGCTATTTATAGCTAGGGGCAACCTGACATGGAATGTCATAAATGCCCTTCGAACATGACCATTGTCAGGATAACAATACACTCGACAGTTGGCGCTAGCATAACAACAATCAGAAATTTGATCTCTCAATTTCGTCGGGACACTCAATTTTCTCACAAAAGTAAAGTCGCATTGGCGAAATCCTAACTCTTCCGTGAGGCCAATTTCGTCAACGACCAGAAGAACTTCGTCCCCATCGTTGAAGAACTCAACTGCACTGCAAGAGATTTCCGAAGTCTTCAACTCAAAGAATTAGGTAGGTGTGGGTTTTGTGCATCACTTCGAAAATACACCTATCAATCACCTAGACCCCTCCTTTAACGGTACGGTGTTTCCTATGACTCAAATAAAGCAGAAAGAAACTACAAAAACAAAATTTTCAAGCTTTCAATTCTTCATTTCAATTTCTTCAAAGGATGCACCAAATTCTTCACGAAGAAATACATTTTTAGGGGTCATATTTCGTTGGTTAAACCAAATCTTAGTGGACTATATCTTTTGTGGCACTCACAAACACATTAGTCCCTTAACTCATTTGTCTTCAACACTCCACTAAGGGGGCACTACATGCACTTACAGACCCTCACTAGCAGCCGCCACCGGGAGCACCTCCTGGACCACATCCAGCACGGCCCCGGTCAGGCCAGATCCGATGCCCGTGCTACCGCATAGCAGCATGAGATCCCCAACCAGCACAACAAAGCAACGATGTGCCGGACCGCGTAGAAAGAGAGCGCAAGAGGGCCGGAGTGGCAACAGCCACGACAAACCTCAATGGGGATGGGGGGTGGCGGGATGGGCGACACCAGCAAGGTGAAGAGCCTCGCTGTCACTTTTCCCGAAGCCGGCGTGAGTTTTGCCGGAAGATCCTCTAGTGGCGGCGACACGAGGGGGTGGAGGAGGAGATCAGCTTTATCAATACTGGCTTTTGCCTCAATTAATATCGCAGCTAGGTCTATGTACTTGCCACATTAATTAGGCAGTAGCATTATTATCAATATATACATTCCCCTTCCATAGAACGATCATACCGCTCGTTCTTACGGTAATGACAAAGGGCGGTATTTTCTTGTTTGACTTGGATCAAGTTTCAAGCCTTCAAAATAGTTCTAGAGATGTTTTATCTATTAATGATCTAAAAGATCTTATATTTACTTTGCAGAGGGGGTACCATTGAATTCCAATTTATGCCTTCAAAGATGGCTTCGATGATAGTGACTATCACATTTAAAACTGGGAGTTCATCGTTACAACGCGCGCCGGTTGCCACGTCCATATGAGGTCACCACACTCATTTACTTTTTTGAATTGTTCCTATGTGGTCATTTGACAGACCTTTGGTCTTAACTAAACCTCATTTGGCATAGTACCCAAAAAGGCCTCTAAATAGGATCACAAAAGAACAAAAGCTTGTAGCGGCGGAAAAGTGTTTCGGTGACTTTCTGTTGGTTTGGGAATATATGTGATTTTTTAGAGGCGGAATAAAGTCAAGCGGAGTAGCATGGAGCCCACGAGCTAAGGGGGTGCGTCCTACCCCCAGCGCGCGCCCTCTGAGCTCGTGGCTCTCTCGCAGCTCTTCCGTCCTTCTCCCGAACCTTCTAGGGTCCCTTCTGGTCCGGAAAAAATCACCATAAAGTTCCACCGTGTTTGGACTTTGTTTGGTATTGATTTTCTGAAAATCCAAAAGCAAGCAAAAAAATAGGAACCGACATTGGGCACTGGGTTAATAGGTTAGTCCCAAAAAATGATATGAAATAGCATAAAAATGCATATAAAGCATCCAAGGTTGATAATATAATAACATGAAATAATTAAAAATAATAGATACGTTGGAGATGTCTCAGTAGCCAAGGGGGCGGCGTGTAGCGGACGGCCTTGGGGCTGCGGTGGACCGAGGGCCGCGACACTACGGCTCAAGGAGGCGACGAAGTGACAGCGCATGGGTCGGCGCAACCATGGGAACGGCCTCGAGAAGGCGATGTGGACCGCGCGCCGCGGGGCTACAACCTGAAATGGCAACGCAGCCCCGGCGCGTGGGTCGGTGCAGCCGCGGGAAGAACCACGGGGTGGCGGCACTGGGGCAAAACAAGGCGACGCAGTCGCGGGCCGTTGCTTGAACGGTGGAGAGGCGCGCTGGACTCGTGGAGGGTGATGAAGCCATGTACCTAGGGTAGGGTTACGGACCTGTCCAAGGTACCCTCCCCAAGGACATCTCTTAGAAGAAACCGTCTTTCAGTCAACCAAGAGGAACTCCACTCGACGGACTAGAAGACACTCGACGAACCTGAAGACACTCGACCATGAAGACTCACTCGACCATCAGGAATTCAGGATCTATTCTGTATCCAAACGGTCTGTAATTAAGTAGTCTTAATGGTCATGATGACACTTTATGTAGGGCGTTACCAGTAACGCCAGGCCTTAATGTACTTTAACCCTCTGCTACGTGGGCTGGCTGGGGTCCTGGCGTCCTCTATATAAGCCACCCCCCTCCACTGGTAGAAGGGTTCGCACCCCTGTAACTCATATACACATAAACCAGTCGACCGCCTCCGAGCTCCGAGACGTAGGGCTGTTACTTCCTCCGTGAAGGGCCTGAACTCGTAGAACACTTGTGTGTACAACTGCTCCATAGCTAGGATCTTGCCTCTTCATACCTACCCCCCATTCTACTGACAGACTTAGAACCACGACAGTTGGCGCCCACCATGGGGCCGGTGTCTTAGCGACTTGTTGGAGAAGTTGCAATCTTTTCGATTCCCATCATCATGGTTTCATGTGGAGTTTTGGTTGACGGCCGCGAGATCCGTCTCGGCGCGCTCACATTCATCGCCGACGACTCTGCCTGGCTGCAGGAGGCCCCGCTCGACGTGGATGCGCTCCCGGTCCGCGGAGCTACGCATTTTCGAGCGTGGGTCCGCGGCGTCCTTCTACGGAAACCGTCGACTCAGTATCGGCCGGTTTTCGTGTCATCCTTCCTCCCAGCTTCCCACCGGCGTAAGCGTTCCGGTCGGTCGAGGCTTCAGCGGTGGGTGAGGCATGCAGTGGCTCGCCAGTCGACCACTGCCCAAGTCGCGGCAATCGAGCCCGACGAATCTCTCTACGGCCTGTTCGACCTATCGATTGGCTTCGCAGAGACTGCATCCGAATGCGACAGCAGTGATCCGGCGGCGGAGGTCCTGATGGTCAATGGACCGCACGTGCCCCCCGGTTTTCCTGGCACCGAGGGAGGCAACGGTGGAGGCGACCCGTCGCACGACAATGAGGAGTACCGCCCCGAGCCCCTCGACTCACAGTAGAGGGAAGAGCTTCGCCGCCGGAACATGGATGCGCTTCATACTCCGATCGTTGGAGAAACCCCTGAGGCTCGCGCCTTAGAGGACGCGCGCTTGGCCAACCTGGCTGAGCGCACTCGACTGGAGAACCTTCAGCGGGCACTCGACGAGCGCGCGCGACAACGGATTCCAGACTCCAGTCGACGCCAACTCTTTAAACCTCCGACTCGGGTATACCGCACTCCAATCCAAAATTTAGCAGCTGCAACGCGTATAACAGAGTCGATTCAGCCTTCCTAGTCAGAGGCTGGCAGAGGCTTGATGCAGATCAGGGATTTGCTCCGGGCAGCTGGAGATCAGAATTCAGCTGTGTCGCAGTCGCGGAACAGGATCCATAGCAGGTCCGTGGCGGCGAATACAGTCCAGTCGGCTCATAGCCCCAGATCGCCCCCGAGGCGTGAAGGGCGTGGTGACCGACACGATCAGTACAGGAACTATGAGCAGGATGATCACCGAGTCGATCGCAATGATCGACGTCGAGTGCCCACTCCTCCCCGGAGGGGTGGATCATATATGCCTCGGCAGCAAGATGACAGACGCCAGTACAGTGGAGGACGAAGAATTCTAGTCGACCCTAGGGAACCAGGCTTTGACGCGAGATCCATCATCGTTCAGGGTCTGGTCGACCGGAACAGAGCCCATAGAGAGGGTAATGACAGAGACATACCCACCAGCAGCCGAGTACACGTCTCCGGACCAGAGTGCTTCAGCAAAGCCATCAGAGCCGCGGTGATTCCTCCCAACTTCAGGTTGGCGACTTGAGTCAGCAAGTTCAACAGTGAGACCAAGCCCGACACTTGGCTTGAGGACTACCGAGTGGCTGTTCAGATCGGCGGTGGAAATGACGAGGTGGCCATGAAGCATCTGCCCCTCATGTTGGAAGGGTCAGCCAGGGCATGGTTGAATCAGTTGATGCCCAGCAGCATCTACACGTGGGAGGACCTCTCCCGAGTGTTTGTCAGGACATTCGAAGGAATGTGCAAGCGGCCAGCGGGATTGACAGAGCTGCAATCTTGTGTACAGAAGTCGAATGAGACTTTGAGGGATTACATCCAGAGATGGATCACACTGCATGATACAGTGGAAAATATGTCTGATCACCAGGCAGTCTGCGCCTTCAAAGAGGGCATAAAGAACAGAGAGCTAAGCCTGAAATTCGGTCGAACCAGAGACATGTCTCTGAGTCGAATGATGGAAATAGCCACCAAATATGCCAATGGTGAGGAAGAGGATCGTCTCCGGAGTGGCAAACACAAGTCAGTCGCCCAGGACACCGGGGGTGGAAATTCCAGTCGGAAGCAAAAGCGCAAAGCTGAGCCAGCCGCACCTGGAGAAGCCTTGGCCCTGAACCAAGGAAAATTCAAAGGGAAACCCAAGGGTCCTTGGAACCCCAAGAAGGTAAAAGATAAGGAAGGAAATGATGTCTTGGATTTGCCATGTCACATCCACACTAAGAAAGACGAAGAGGGTAATTTCATCTACCCGAAGCACACCACTCGGCAATGTCGACTCCTGATTCAGCAGTTCCAAGGGAAGCAGCCCAAGGACAAAGAAAAAGAGTCGGACAAAGTTGAGGACAAGGAGTATAGTGACGGAGAATACCCGCAGGTCAATTCCACCTTGATGATTTTTGCCGATGTTGAGAGCAAACACCGACTGAAAGTTATAAATAGAGAGGTAAACATGGCTGCTCCGTCAACATCCAATTACCTGAAGTGGTCTCAGACTACCATTACATTCGATCAATCTGATCACCCTACACACATAGCCACCCCTGGGAGGCAAGCGTTGGTGGTCGACCCGGTCGTTGAGGGCACTCGACTGACCAAAGTGTTGATGGATGGCGGCAGTAGTTTGAATATACTGTATGCTGAGACACTGAAAGGGATGGGCATTCCGATGTCCAGACTGAGCACGAGCAATATGAGTTTTTATGGAGTCATTCCTGGCAAGAAGGCCGCGTCACTTGGTCAGATTGCTCTTGATGTAGTTTTTGGTGATTCGAAGAATTTCCGCAAAGTGAAGCTGATATTTGAGGTTGTGGATTTCCAGAGTGCCTATCATGCAATTTTGGGTAGGCCAGCATATGCACGTTTTATGGCTCGACCTTGTTACGTGTACCTCAAACTGAAGATGCCAGGCCCTAAAGGCGTGATCACTGTCACCGGTAACCACAAGAAGGCAGAAGAGTGCTTCCAGAAGGGCTCAAAGATCGCCGATGCTCAGATGGTGGCAGAAGAGTGGCAGGAACACCAAAGGAATGCAGACCCGAGTGATTTGTTGCGAGCCAAGAAGCCTAACACGGAATCAGCATTTCAGTCGTCCGGTGAGACAAAACCCGTTCACATCCACCCGACCGACCCAAACGCTGCTCCGGCTCATATCTCCACAACACTCGACCCCAAATAGGAAGAAGCGCTCATTCAGTTCCTCCGTGAGAACTGGAACATCTTCGCATGGAAACCTTCTGACATGCCGGGTGTATCCAGGGGACTGGCTGAGCATCGTCTATGAGTCGACTCAAAGGCAAAACCTGTGAAGGAACATCTGCGACGGTCCGCCGTCCAGAAAAGAAAGGCCATTGGCGAAGAAGTGGCTTGGCTCCTAGCAGCAGAGTTTATCCGAGAGATTTACCACTCTGAGTGGCTCGCCAATGTCGTCATGGTCCCCAAAAAAGACAATTCTCTTCGCATGTGCATCGATTTCAAGCATATCAATCGGGCCTGCCCGAAAGATCATTTTCCTCTTCCCCGCATCGACCAAATAGTCGACTCAACTGCGGGATGTGAGCGACTTTCTTTCTTGGACGCTTATTCCGGGTACCATCAGATCCGTCTGTTTGGACCCGATGAGATCAAAACGGCCTTCATCACCCCATTCGGGTGCTTCTGTTATGTCACCATGCCCTTCGGCCTCAAGAACACCGGAGCCACGTTCATGAGGATGATTTATAAGTGTTTGCTCACTCAAATCAATCAGAATGTGGAAGCATACATGGATGACATTGTGGTCAAGTCACGGAAAGGTTCCGACCTGCTGACTGACCTAGCTGAAACATTTGCAAACCTCAGGAGGTATGATATCAAGATTAATCCATCAAAATGCACATTCAGAGTTCCTGGTGGAAAGTTGCTCGGTTTTCTCGTTTCCGAACGGGGAATCGATGCTAACCCAGAAAAAGTTGGCACTATACTCCGAATGAAAGCCCCGTGTGTGTGCACTATGTCTAGAAACTTACTGGATGCTTGGCCGCATTAAGTCGATTCATCTCTCGCCTTGGTGAAAAGGCATTGCCTCTTTACCGACTGATGAAGAAGTCAGACAAGTTCGAGCGGACTCAAGAAGCTTTGCAGAGTTAAAAACCCTGCTTTCCACCCAGCCGGTGCTTGCTGCCCCAATCAGCAAAGAGCCTTTGCTGCTTTACATTGCAGCCACAGGACAAGTTGCCAGTACTGTACTTACGGTCGAGCAGGAAGAGGAAGGAAAAGCCTTCAAAGTTCAGCGCCCAGTATATTACATTTCCGAAGTCCTAACCCCGTCCAAGCAACGATACCCTCATTGTCAGAAGCTTGTATATGGAATTTACATGACCACGAAGAAAGTTGCCCACTACTTCTCTGACCACATTATCACAGTCGTCACCGACGCCCCCTTATCAGAGATTCTGCACAACAGAGACACAACTGGTCGAGTGGCAAAATGGGCGATTGAACTTCTTCCCCTTGATATCAGATTTGAGGCAAAGAAAGCTATCAAGTCCCAAGCAATAGCAGATTTCCTTGCCGAGTGGACTGAACAGCAGTTACCGACCCAAGTTCACTCGGAGCACTGGACTATGTTCTTTGATGGCTTAAATGTTGAATGGTTCCGGTGCCGAAGTGGTCTTGGTTTCCCCCTGAGGAGATAAGCTCAGATATGTACTCCAGATTCACTTTGATTCCTCCAACAATGAAGCAGAATAGGAAGCACTTTTGTACGGGTTGCGTATGGCCATTTCACTTGGCGTCCGTCGCCTCATGGTCTACGGCGACTCGGATTTAGTGGTCAACCAAGTGATGAAGGAGTGGGACGTCAGAAGCCCAGCCATGACTGGATACTGCAATGCAGTCAGAAAGCTGGAGAAGAAATTCGAGGGATTAGAGCTCCATCACGTTCCCCGACTGAAAAATCAAGCAGCCGATGACTTGGCGAAGATAGGTTCCAAGAGGGAAGCCATTCCGAGTGGTGTGTTTTTGGAGCATGTTCACACACCGTCGGTTCAGGAAGATCCTTTCACTGAGGAAGTCCCGCAGCCCAAAAGCGCCACAGATCCGACTGAAGTCGAAGTCCCAGCTGTGGTCGACTTGATCATGGAAGTTTTGGTCATCACTCCTGATTGGACAGTGCCCTATATCGCCTATATTCTGAGGAAAGAGCTCCCCGAGAATGAAGAAGAGGCTCGGGAAATCGTCCGCTGATCCAAAGCCTTCACCGTCATGAGGGGACAGTTATACAGAGAAAGTGCGACTGGAGTCAGCCAGAAATGCATAACACCAGAGGAAGGTCGAATGATTCTCAACGACATCCACTCGGGGACCTGTGGCCATCATGCGTCTTCTCGTACCATCGTGGCTAAAGCATACCGAGCTGGTTTTTATTGGCCCAGAGCAAATGAGATGGCGAAAGATATAGTCGACAAGTGTGAAGGATGCCAATTTTACTCCAATATGTCACACAAACCCGCCTCGGCCTTGAAGACCATTCCACTCGTCTGGCCTTTTGCTGTGTGGGGACTGGATATGGTTGGACCTCTGAGGACAGGCAGAAGTGGCTACACCCATGTGTTGGTAGCAGTCGACAAGTTCACTAAGTGGATCGAGGCTAAACCCATCAAGAATTTGGACGCCGGCACTGCCGTCAGCTTCATCAGGGAGTTGGTGTTCAGATACGGAGTTCCCCACAGTATCATCATGGACAATGGGTCAAACTTTGACTCCGAAGAGTTCAGAGCCTTCTGCACATCTCAGGGTACGCGAGTCGACTATGCTTAAGTCGCTCACCCTCAGTCGAATGGACAAGCAGAGCGAGCAAATGGCTTAATTCTCAAAGGACTGAAACCCCGACTGATGCGCGATCTCAAACACGCAGCTGGTGCGTGGGTCGACGAACTTCCGTCGGTACTCTGGGGGTTGAGGACCACGCCGAATCGGTCGACTGGGAGGACTCCGTTCTTCTTGGTCTATGGAGCCGAAGTCGTCTTGCCGAGTGACCTGCTTCACAACGCGCCCCAAGTCGAATTGTACACCGAAGCCGAAGCAGAGCAGGCCCGACAGGACGCAGTCGATCTTCTAGAAGAAGAAAGAGAGATGGCCTTGATCCGATCGACCATTTACCAGCAGGACTTGCGTCGCTTCCATGCCAGAAATGTGAAGAGTCGAGCTTTCCAGGAAGGAGATTTAGTTCTCCGAGTGGATCAGCAGAAACCACACAAGCTTGCTCCTACTTGGGAAGGTCCCTTCATCGTCACCAAAGTTCTCCATAATGGGGCATACCGCCTGTACAATGTCGAGCACCAGATTGACGAGTCTAGAGCATGGAACGCGGACTTACTCCGCCCTTTTTATACTTAAGTTTTTCACTCGGATGAGTTGTAATAAAAAGTACTCCTGTAGTATATTCATCAAAGACAAAGAGTTTCATAATTTTCTTAGTGATTGTTATTGCTTTTGCTCTCATAGATATGTCCCCCAGTGGGTGGCTTAGCTGCGAACCCGTTTCGCCTAAGCTTGTAAAAATCCTACCGAGTGGTAAGCCAGCCTTCCACTCAGAGGCTTAGCTGTGAATCCGTTTTGCCTAAGTTAAAACAAAATCCTACCGAGTGGAGAGCAAACCTCCCACTCAGGGGCTTAGCTGCAGCCCAGTGCTCTCCTAAGTTTCTAAAAAATCCTACCGAGTGGTAAGCCAGCCTTCCATTCGGAGGCTTAGCTGCGAATCCGTTTCGCCTAAGTTAAAACAAAATCCTACCGAGTGGAGAGCAAACCTCCCACTCGGGGGCTTAGCTGCAGCCCAGTGCTCGCCTAAGTTTCTAAAAAATCCTGCCGAGTGGAGAGAAAACCTCCCACTCGGGGGCTTAGCTGCAGCCCAGT
>NC_041387.1:379462151-379482627 GCF_002162155.2 Triticum dicoccoides
GCCTAAGTTTCTAAAAAACCCTGCCGAGTGGAGAGCAAACCTCCCACTCGGGGGCTTAGCTGCAGCCCAGTGCTCGCCTAAGTTTCTAAAAAATCCTGCCGAGTGGAGAGCAAACCTCCCACTCGGGGGCTTAGCTGCAGCCCAGTGCTCGCCTAAGTTTCTAAAAAATCCTACCGAGTGGTTAGCCAGCCTCCCACTCGGGGACTTAGCTGTGCAGCCCAGTGCTCGCCTAAGTTTCTAAAAAATCCTGCCGAGTGGAGAGCAAACCTCCCACCCGGGGGCTTTGCTGCAGCCTAGTGCTCGCCTAAGTTTCTATAATCTTCCCGAGTGGAGAACAAGTTTCTCACTCGGAGGCTTGGTTGCAACCAAGCACTCGCCCAAACATGACGAGCACAAGTCGACTGCAATTTGTGCTTCACTCCTACCTGCAAAAGAGCATTTCAGATGCTAACATATATTCCAACCCAAAGAAGATAGTTGTCCAAAAGAAGCAAACGTATTTCAACGGCAAATCAAGTTCGGATAACGTCCTATGGACCCGGAAGTGCTCAGGCATCAAGCCTGTTAAAGTTTGGCGGTTACAAAAATCACTCGGCATTCCGAGGCAAATTTAAGTCATCAAGCGTAATAGTTTTTTACCCCTCCTGCGGAGGGCTGGAAGGCGCAACGAACTCGTCCAGATCAATCCCATCTACAATCCGAGTGGCGGCCGCGATGAAGGTCTCCATGAAAGAACGGAAGTCATGCTTCCTAGTATTGGCCACCTTGAGAGACACCAGCTTGTCCACTCTCGCTTCTTTGCAGTGGACGCGGACCAAGGATAGAGCGACCTGAGCACCGCACCAGGCAGAAGACTTCTTCCACTCTTGCACTCGACTCGGAATCTCGTTCAGTCGAGTCATCAGCGACTCAAGGTCATTCTGAAGTGTTTCTTCTGGCCAGAGCGATGTGTCGATGCGTGATGTAGCGGCCTTCAGTCTCGCAAGGTAATCGACCACTGCAGCAATGCGGGACTCGAGGCGGAGCACATTCATAGCAGTTTCATCCTTCACCGGAGAATTGATGGGGTCCAAGCCAGTCTCCACTCGACTAGTCTCCTCTTCAAAGTTTTGGCAGAATTCTGTGGACATGATTCAAGGATAAGCTAACACCCTTACAGCAAGTTCATAACTACCAATCGGAGATAATAGGTTACCTTCGAGCATGAGGAACAGCTTCTTGGCAAGTCCTCCCAGATAAAGCTCCAAGCCATTTTTCTTTCCTACCAGTTCACCAGCTTTGTCGTCTAGGACCATATTGGCATTCCTCAGTCGAGTGACTTCTTGGTTGGCCACGTCAAGAGCGGCTTTCAGTCGAGTGTTATCTTCTTCGAGTTTGTTGACGGAAGCCAACTTCTCTTCTGTAAGCCTAGTCTTGTCTGGAGCCCTTTTCTGCCCCTCGGCAAGGTCGAGGTCCTTCTTCTTCAGAGCATCCTTCATTTTTCTGCGAAAATCACAGTAAGATCAGATTCGGAGACAGGAGAGAAGCGAGGACAGTCGTCAAGATTCTCACCAAACATACCTTTTGCCTCCTCCTTCGCCTTCGTGAAGTTCTCTTGAACAAGCTTTTGATCAAGCTCAAGATGGATATACTTGTTCTCCAGTTCGGTGTAACGAGAAACAAGGTCACAAGATTTCTGCGAAAGTTCAATCGACAGACATCAATGACAGATCACTACCGAGTGACTAAAAGGAAAAATCATAATATTTCTAAGACTACAAGTGAATCTAAAACATTCAACTGTAGTCTCGGGGACTACACCTAGTGGGTGCACTCAGCGTGCCCCCACTAGTTCTATCAGCTAGACTCAGAGTTGATCAGTCGACCGGAAGCAGTCAACTGTCAGCAGTAATAAAAAAAATATTCAGACCATAGCCGATTGCCAGCAATCGACCACGGTCTTGGGGACTACACCCAGTGGGTGCACTCAGCGTGCCCCCACCAGTTTCATTGATTCCACTCGACCATGGTCGAGTGGAAGAAGCAAAGTGAGAAATCTCATGACACAAAAACTATAGTCGACTGCCAGCAGTCCACTGTAGAATTGACACACCCAGTGGGTGCATGACAAAAATCAAGATTTCCAGTCGGTGTTCAATTAACCTGGACATTGCTCTGGAGAGCTGAGCTCGCATCATAAGCTGCTTGGCTGGTAGTTCGGATCGCCTTCACCTGCTCCATCATAATCTCGGCCTGGCATATAGCTTCCTTGGCAGCGCTTGCTTGGTCCTCCGAGACGTGGTAGGTGGAGAAGAGGGAAGGTGGGTCAGCACTCGACGACGAAGGAAGGGCAACCGTCAACGGCTCCGCAAAGGACACGGTAGCCCGAGCAACGTTGCTCCCCTCGTGAATCTGTGGTCCAGGTGCTGATGTAACCTGCGCAGCCTTGCCAACAGTCGCCTTTCTGCTCCTCCTCTGCCTCAGCGGCACTTCGTCGTCATCGTCAGGAAGATTGATGACAATGTCAGGAAGATTGATGACAACGTTAGGTGGAGCTGCAGAAGAAGTTCAAAATCAAAAATGGAGATTCTATCGACCAAAAGCGAAACCGTGTAGATCATACCAGGTTGAGAAGTCGCAGCATCTTCCATTTCTTGATCCTCATGCCTCGCTGAAGTCTCAGAAGTAGCAGCACTGCGATTTGCAAAATATCAGTCGGTCAGCAATTGAGTCGACCGGGAGTGGAAAACATGAGTTACGATCATTACCCAGAGACAGTCGGAATCTCCATACTCATCTTCGGTAGGGCCTTCGCCGGTTTTGAAGGGGCCGCTCGGGGTTGCTTCGACGCCTTTTCAGTCGGCGCCGGTGAAGTTGTCCGAGGACGTTTAGTCAAATGCCCAGCAGGCGTGACTCCCTTGCCACGATCAGCCACAGGGTCGTGAGTGAGTTTGGACCTCCTTTCGGAACGAGGAGGCGCAACTTCCTCCTCCTCTTCCTCCTCGTCAGAACCTGCGTCTTCCTCACCCTCATCGACGTCCGACTCCCAATCCTCTTGGCTTTCGCCTCCGCTTCCTTCCTCCTCTTCGGCCTGCGCCTGCGCCCCATTGGGCATCGAGTACAACTCAGTAGTCTCCTGAAAGACAGCAAGCAAGACAAAGGTCAATCGACCGATTTACGACGAAACAGAATGGACGGAACAATCGGAGGAAAATAGTCGTACCTTGTCCACCTCATAAGATTGGTCGAGTGGAACGATCCTCCTAGCTCCCCGAGGGTTGTCCTTGTTCCCAGTGATGGCAGTCATCCACCTCTCCAATGTAGCATCGTCGACCTCCTCTGGGTGGACCCGACTGGTGTCTTCAGTACCAGAATACAGCCACATCGGGTGGCCCTGGTACTGGAGTGGTTGGATGCACCGCCGAAGGAAAACCTCCAGAAGGTCCATGCCGGTCACGCCGTCACGAATCAACTGAACTACTCGCTCCATCAACATTTTCACCTGAGCCTTCTCCTCCGGAACTACTTTCAGGGAAGAGGGCTTGCTCACTCCACTCATAGAGAAGGGAGGGAGCCCGGTCGACTGCCCTGGTGTCGACCGGTCATGGCAGTAGAACCAGGCCGACTGCCACCCTCTGACCGACTCGGGAAGGGTCATAGTAGGGAAAGCGCTCTTACTCCTCATCTGGACCCTGAGACCCCCACACATCTGGATCACCTGGGTTCTCTCGTCAATGGGGCTGGCCTTTTTCACCGTCTGGGAACGACAGGTGAATATATGTTTGAAGAGGCCCCAGTGCCGCCGGCAACCCAAGAAATTCTCACACAGAGATACAAAGGCGGAGAGATAGGCGATAGAATTTGGAGTGAAATGGTGAAGCTGAGCTCCGAAGAAATTCAGAAATCCTCGGAAGAAAAGATGCGGCGGCAAAGAAAACCCTCGATCTACATGAGTCGCCAAGAGGACGCACTCACCCTCCTGAGGTTGCGGTTGACACTCCGTCCCCGGAAGCCTCGCTGCTTCGTGCTCGATCAGCCCCTCATTGGCTAGGTCATCGAGGTCCTTCTGGGTGATGGTCGAGCGGATCCAATCTCCTTGGATCCAACCCTGCGGCAGGCGAGACCACGATGAAGATCCACCCCGACTGGGCACTCTCCCCTTCGCTTGCGCCGTCGCTTTCTTCGCCCACTCCAAAGCCGTCGTCTTCTCCTTCACCATTGTCGCCGACGAGCTAGAACGGGGCAGCGGCGCTGGGAAGTTGACGAGCGCAGCAGATGAATCTGGAGATGAGGGAGGAGAGAATGAGGAAGCACTATTCGGAAAACCTCCGCCTGGTTCCTTATATGGGGTCACTTCCGAGTGGCTGACAGGTAGCCCAGGCAATCCTGTCAAATCCCGAAACAGTCACGCGCACGATACGTGGCGAAAAAGGCGGCGCGAAGATCGAGGCGTCCCTGCCTTATCCCGTCCGAGTACCACGGCGTTCTCCGCTTCGCGCGCTTCCCAAAATTCGAATCCCACTAAATCCGCTAACCAACAGGGCAACTTGTCAGACGGAAGATCTCCTGCGATCCGTCGCTCGGAAATCTCCAAGTTCATAAAGTTCACTCGACAGATATAAAGAATGGATCAAGGCGACTGAAGAAAGTTGATGCCCTCACTTAAAAGTCATTGATCCTGAGCAAAAACGCCTTTACAGTACCAGAAAGCAAGTCGGAAAGATTGCCAACTCCGTCCCCACTCAAACCTCGATCCATTCGGGGGCTACTGATGAATCCATGTACCTAGGGTAGGGTTACAGACCTGTCCAAGGTACCCTCCCCAAGGACATCTCTTAGAAGAAGCCGTCTTTCAGTCGACCAAGAGGAACTCCACTCGACGGACTAGAAGACACTCGACGAACCTGAATATATTCGATCATGAAGACTCACTCGACCATCAGGAATTCAGGATCTATTCTGTATCCAAACGGTCTGTAATTAAGTAGTCTTAATGGTCATGATGACACTTTATGTAGGGCGTTACCAGTAACGCCAGGCCTTAATGTACTTTAACCCTCTGCCACGTGGGCTGGCTGGGGTCCTGGCATCCTCTATATAAGCCACCCCCCTCCACTGGTAGAAGGGTTCGCACCCCTGTAACTCATATACACATAAACCAGTCGACCGCCTCCGGGCTCCAAGACGTAGGGCTGTTACTTCCTCCGTGAAGGGCCTGAACTCGTAAAACACTTGTGTGTACAACTGCTCCATAGCTAGGATCTTGCCTCTCCATACCTACCCCCCATTCTACTATCAGACTTAGAACCACGACAGAGGGTATTCTCAGGACTTGCGGAGGCACGCAAGCGACGGATCAAGATGGCCACGCAACATGGATGGAGTGTAGTGCGGGCGGACGGATAATCAATCTGATCACTCGCGAGGTCGAAGAGGTGTAGATGATAGCAGATGACTGCAGACCAAGGAAGTGGCAGAAATAGTCCAGCATTGGCGCGCGAACACACGACCGATTCAGAGCCGCGCCGCACCGGTGCAAGAGGCTGAAGGTCACGTGGCTGCAGCGGATGAAGGCCGCAGCAACCTGCAAATTAGTACTCCATACTGCAGCCAGCGCGTACGCATATGGTTGGCCCGTGCATGCCTCGTACAAAGATGATTTGGATTAACCTGCATCGTGAAGGCTTGTTGCATGGTTGCTGGCTTGGTATTGAAGTCTGCATGGACTCCATGTTTATCCAGATGGAGGCGGGGTTGGTTGTAGGTCCCTATTAGCCTCATGGACGGACGGATGCGCGGACGACGGCAGTCGGGCCGACACATCGCGTGAGGTCGCATTGTCAATGAAGAGATCGGACAATCACGTCGGCGTTGGAATAGAGGTACGTGAGGACGACGAGCGGTGGCGGGCGATGCAAACCGATATTAAATCGGAAAATCAAAAAGAAACGTTAATCAAGACGTCTGACGCGAGAGAAACAGCCAGATCAAGGGATTGGGAAAAAGACTCGCTAGATTAGCCGATTAACATGACCGACGGACGAACCCTAGATACAGGTGGCGCGAGCTGTCGTGGGAACGATTTCGACAATAATAAGGGATAGGGTAAAGGAGCATGATCTATCGAGATGCATATGGGTGACACGGTGATTTAGCGAGTCCGGGCCTCTCGCAGTGGAGATAACGACCCTACGTCTCATGCTCCGGAGAGCTTTCTTTATCAGTCATGAACACGGAGTTACATGGTGTATTTGAGAGAAAGGGGGAAGAACCGATCTCCATGCCTCAGCTAAATGGTAAGAAAGAGAGAGAGGTGGAAGAAAAGAGCCCCCTGGTCTAGTGGTGGGGGGCAGCTTATATAGAGTGCGCCACCCCCTCACCTCCTATGTTACAAAGTGGGGCATTGATGTCATAATGTCAGTCTACTACTAAGATGATGCTTCGAGTGCCTTGTCGACTCTTGGTCTTCGCGTATCCGAGTGAGTCATACGACCGAGTGCTCGACTGTCATCCGAGTGGATGGTACGTTGCTTGTCCGAGTGGATAGTATGTCTGTATGAAAGTTATCTAGACCCACCTGATGTGTGGACCCCATGCTTTAATATATTTTGACCCTTCGTGAGCCTACCTGTTATGTATATCCCCAACATTAGCCCCCGAATCGGTTGAAATTTTGCAAAACGAGTTTGTGAAAGACACTATTTGGCCGGAGTGATTACGGAAATACTCGGTGCCTGTCATCGTGCTTTTAGACCACCAAGGTTTGAATGAAATCTCAATGGATTCTGGCACTATGCTTCCCAACTGATCTGGGGTAAGTGCTCGTGAGGAGCAACTTGGTGACATCCGTTCATCTCTCGGAAGAGGTTAACTCATGATCTGAGTATGGCTGTGTCATTAAACCTGGGTAACAAGGTTGACGCGTTGACTGCTCTCTCGGAGAGATGCCATTCTTATCCCAGAGGAATGCCAATACGAATTGGTTCTAGATCCAAACTTGTGAGTTTCATGCTTTGAGTCCTACAAGAAGGCTCAAAATAGGTCCATGGAGGAGCGTTAAACTCACCTTATAGGAATTTTTTTTGGTAGTCGACAGGAGTCATAGAACTTGTTTGTTTGTTGTTCATCACTCGGACTAGTCAGGCCACCGAGTGAAGATTACTACAGTGGGGGCACGCTGAGTGCACCCACTGGGTGTAGTCCCCATGACCGCCGTCGACTGCGGGCAGTCGGCGGGGGTATGAGAGAACTAAAAATCTTCTTAGCTGGTACAAATCAAACTTGTTCCTCTCCGACTCGGAGGTCGACTAGTACTTGATGATCTGGAGCTGGTCTTGCATCGAGTAACAGATTACTCGGAATTTTGTTCTATGGGTGCGCAATCAGCGCACCCATAGGGTGTAGTCCCCGACCCCGAGATTCTGACTGATTGCTGATAGTCGGTTGGAGTGTTTAGGGTTTGTTGTACTTGAATGTTGATGCTGGACTTGACTGAGCAAAATGTTTCTTTCTGAGTTCTCTTCCAGTGGGGGCACACTCAGTGCACCCACTGGGTGTAGTCCCCGAGCCTCTGTCAGACTAGATGAGTCTGGAAGAGGGTTTAAGTCTCCTGGTAATCCTCCATGCAGTCGGCATGGATCTTTTAGTTTGAAATTGAGTCGATCGGATGGAGCTTCAGGCACTTGGCATGGTAAATAAGCTTAGCCTAAAGCCGAGTCAGTCGGACTGGCCTTCATGCACATGGCACGGTAAATAAATTCAACCTGGAGTTGGATCAATCAAGCAAATCTTCGTGCACTGGGCACGATGAATGAATTTGTCCTTGAAACTGCCGACTGTAAAAAAAGCTGGACACTCTAGGGAGTAATCGTTCCAGTACTACATCTTATATTGAGCGTTAGTTTTTGCATGAAAGGGGTATTTGTAAGAGTATATTGTATCTGTAGAGGAACTTCGTTTTCACCCTTTGCATGAAAGGGGTATTTGTCCGAGTGGACGTGCTTCCCGACTGATCGGGGTATGTTGACTGCAAGGAAAAACTTGGTGGCACTCGTATTTCTGTTGGAGGAGATAGACTAGTGGTCCGGCGTGGACGTACCATGAAGCCCGAGTGACGAGGCTAGTGTGTGCGCTGACTCTCCGGAGAGAGGCCACTCATTATCCCGGGGGAACACCAGCACATGCCATCTCTGAGTCCAAGTTTGTGAAACCGATGCCTTGGAGCCTAGAATAAGGGCCAAGTGTATCCGTAGAGGAGCGTTGTTTTCACCCTTTTGCAGTCCTGAAGATGACTCCAGGTAATGAATTGGGCGATCGTCCAAGTGGACGGTGCTACCCTTATAGATCTTTGGCGGACCAAGCATGTGTGGTCAAAAAATATTCCTGATGTGATCAACACGTTGATCAAATGGGCGTAACCCCTGAGGGAGGCATGGCCCACGACTGTGTGCAGCCCCCCAATGATGCTCGAAAGAGGTAAGCTTGCTGCAGAGTGCGATATGAGGTTTGATCATATGAGTAACTTAGTCCTTCTTGTTTTGGGGGTGTAGTGGTGAAGACATGTCCAACTGATGGTGACGCACAGGGCAGCCAAGGGGCGAGGATGTGTACAACCGAGTGGCGACGCGTGGGGCGGCCGAGTGGTGAAGACGTGCACAACCGAGTGGCGATGCGCAGGGCGGACGAGTGGTGAAGACGTGCACAATTGAGTGGCAACGCGCGGGGCGGCTGAATGGTGAAGACGTGCACAACCGAGTGACCACGCGCGGGGCGGTAGAGTGGTGAATATGTGCACAACCAAGTGGCGTCGTGCGGGGTGGCCGAGTGAAGATTTGCGAGGTGTCCGAGCGAAGGACTACGTGTCCAGCCAAGTGGCGACAAATGGGGTGGCCGAGTGAAGGATTACGTGCCCAGCCAAGTGGAAAAAATGGTCTTCAAAGGAGTTAGCCAGATGCTTTCGAAGCTGATGTAGCAACGAGGTCGGTGTAGTGTGGTTGCGATGCAGCAAGTCCGGCGCAACAATTGAGCCTGAGTAGGAATGAAGATGGCGCGCAGAGTGTCTGAGCAATTATGAAACTTGTCAAAATGACAGATCGAATGCATTTGCTGAAGTGAAGGATCTGATGATACGTCTCCAACGTATCTATAATTTTTGATATTTCCATGCTATTATATTATCCCTTTTGGATGTTTATGGGCTTTATTTTATACATTTATATCATTTTTGGGACTAACCTACTAACCGGAGGCCCAGCCCCTATTGCTGGTTTTTTGCCTATTTTAGTATTTCGAAGAAAAGGAATATCAAACGGAGTCCAAACGGAATGAAACCTTCGGGAGTGTGATTTTTGGAACGAACGTGATCCAGAGGACTTGGAGTGCAAGTCAAGAAGCAGCCGAGACCTCCATGAGATAGGAGGGTGCCCCCCCCTATAGGGCGTGCCCCCTGTCTCGTGGGCCCCTCGGGCGGCCACTGACGTACTTCTTCCTCCTATATAAGCCTACGTACCCCGAAAACATCCAGGGAGCCAATGAAACACAATTTCTGCCGCCGTAACCTTCTGTATCCACGAGATCCCTTCTTGGAGCCTTCGTCGGTGCTCCATCGGAGGGGGAATCGACCACGGAGGGCTTCTACATCAACATCCTTGCCCCTCCGATGAGTTGTGAGTAGTTTACCGCAGACCTTCGGTCCATAGTTATTATCTAGATGGATTATTCTCTCTTTTTTGATCTCAATACAATGTTCTCCCCCTCTCTTGTGGAGATCTATTCAATGTAAACTCTTTTTGCGGTGTGTTTGTCGAGATCCGATGAATTGTGGGTTTATGATCAAGTTTATCTATGAGAAATATTTGAATCTCCTCTGAATTCTTTTATGTATGATTGAGTTATCTGTCCAAGTCTCTTCGAATTATTAGTTTGGTTTGGCCTACTAGATTGATCTTTCTTGCCATGGGAGAAGTGCTTAGCTTTGGGTTCAATCTTGCGGTGTCCTTACCCAGTGACAGGAGGGGTTGCAAGGCACGTATTGTATTGTTTCCATCGAGGATAAAAAGATGGGGTTTATATCATATTGCATGAGTTTATCCCACTACATCATGTCATCTTTCTTAAGGCGTTACTCTGTTCTTATGAACTTAATACTCTAGATCAGGCAGGAGTCGGTCGATGTGTGGAGTAATAGTAGTAGATGCAGGCAGGAGTCGGTCTACTTGTCACGGACGTGATGCCTATATACATGATCATGCCTAGATAATCTCATAATTATTCGCTTTTCTATCAATTGCTCGACAGTAATTTGTTCACCCACCGTAATACTTATGCTATCTTGAGAGAAGCCGCTAGTGAAACCTATGGCCCCCGGGTCTATCTCTTATCATATTTGCTTCCAATCTACTTTTATTTGCATCTTTACTTTTTGCATCTATATTGTAAAATAGCAATAATATATCTATCTTATTATATTATCTCTATTAGATCTCACTTTTGCAAGTGGCCGTGAAGGGATTGACAACCCCTTTATTGCGTTGGTTGTGAGTTCTTTGTTTGTTTGTGTAGGTGCGTGGGACTTTTGAGGAGCCTCCTACTAGATTGATACCTTGGTTCTCAAAAACTGAGGGAAATACTTACGCTACTATTGCTGTATCACCCTTTCCTCTTCAAGGAAAACCAACGTAAGCTCAAGACGTAGCATCTGACTTGTGATAAAGTACTCGACCACTCAGGAGACTGTCATTCCGAATGAGTTGCAGCCCCCGAGTGCGGCATAGCCCCCAAGCGTACTACTGGCTTCGATAACGGACATGTCGGAATACGAGAAATATAGTTTTGACATTTCCTTTTGTTTCATCTTTGTTGAGTGCCGAGGAGGGAGAACGGAGCTACTCGGCGCTGGGACCAGGAGTCACTCGGTACCCCTGGTCCATCACCGAGTGCCTCCATCGCAGAAGCTGCTGCGGGGCGGCGGACACCGGAGGGAGGAGTGGCCGTGCACGAGGGTGTGATCGACCCCGGTGCCTACGCCGCGCCTTCGTAGCAGAGATCATTGTCGAGCGGCTGACCTGATGAAGGAGCCGCCCTGTGCGGGGCCATGGCCGGCCTCTGGTGTCTGCGCCACGTCGGGGAGCTAGACCGCCGTTCCGAGTGACTGGGAAGCCCGAGGCCGTTTCGGTGGACGTTGCTGCCAAGTAGTTGATGCCGGAGGGAGTTGGGTCTTGTCGACGCAGATCGCGCCTTGCAGTCGACACTGGTAGATGGAGCAGCGCTGCCGGCTGCTACGCTTGGTTGCTCGGGGGAGTCGGGTCGTAGGCTAGTTCGAGGGACACCGCGTCGTTCAAGCCACGGCCAAGCGTGTTGCCAGCCACGACCGAGTGTTGATCTCGGAGGGAGGAACGCGGCGCTCTGTTGTTGCGGCCGTAGCAGCCTGGTCGGGTCTGTGAGCCGACGCGCGCGGACACCGCGTCCGGAGGAGCCGTATGTGGGGGTTCGTCGATGACGTTTCAGATGAGACCGGAGACTATGACAAGCCGGACGGTGCCGGTGTACATGCATGGATGTTTGATGACGGCCTCACAGACTAAGCCAGAGACGGCGACGAGACGGATGGCGCCGGTGGCTACACGCTGAAGCCAAACCAACCGAGTAACCTACACGTTAATTGTCCAGAGTGCAGAAATCATCTTCGGGCTGGCCGAGTGAACTAGTTCTTTAGCCGGCCGAGTGAACCACAGCTGGGCAGCAATCCGGTCGCCACGCCATCAGCCGAGTGGTATAAATGGTGAGTCGGTGGGGCGATGTTGTTCGTTTCAATGCCTGCAAGTTAGCAGGTATAGCCCAGCATAGCCACCGAGTTAACGGCATGCATGCATGCACTAATTAACTAGCGCTGAAGCAACACACTTATGGCCGTAATAATCAGTTAACTGATGTTATAAATCCTCACCAGTTGGCTGCTTAATGAGGCAATTATACCTTGACAAAGCGGAGCCAGCGGGGTTGCCTATTGGTGGGAGTCGTCCTTCCGTTTCCTTTTTTCCTGCATGCAGTTAATTGATCATGGAAGTGGCCATGTTATGCATGCACTTACCAGGGAGTTTACGAGGCCATCGGGTGCAGGTTGTCGGTCGTGGCTGTTTTGTAGGTCGCCGCTGCAGCGCGCCTCAACTGCAAAGACCGTCGCTGGCGCCTGGCGCCGGAGGAAAGAGCGATGCGCGCCTACGCCGCGACAGGCCTACGCCTCCACCGCGGAGGCAGAGAACATGAGGCGGAGTCGGCAGTCGCGCGTGGGGGCTCAACGACAAGGTTGAAGACGACGATGAAGCGGACGACGTCGACGCCCGTGCGTGACGACAATGAGGCGGACGGCGCCGGCAGCCACGCGTGGAGGCTCAACGACAACGTCGCAGAGGAGGTGTAATCGGTTGTGCCGAGGTCGCAGACGACGATGACGCAGTCGGTGCCGGTGGCCGAGCACGCACTCGGTTGTACCGAGGTTGGAGACGACGACGGGGCGGACGACACTGGTGGCCGCGTACGCACTTGGCTGTACCGAGGATGGAGGCGACAACAGGGCGGACGGCGCCGGTGGCCGTGTGTGGATGCACAGTAAGCTGTGCTGAAGTCGGAGATGACGACAGGGCGGACGGCGCCGGTGACCGTACGCAGAGGTGCAGTCGACTTCTTGTAAGTGCTTGGATTGATGTATGTTTTCTTCAGCGGGAATCGATCTACCGCCGGTGGTTGAAAAATAACCAGTTGCATCATGGCTCAATAGACGACATGCCCCACGATGGGCGCCAACTGTCGTGGGAACGATTCCGACAATTATAAGGGATAGGGTAAAGGAGTATTATCTATCGAGATGCATATGGGTGACACGGTGGTTTTAGCGAGTTCGGGCCTCTCGCAGTGGAGATAACGACCCTACATCTCGTGCTCCGGAGAGCTTTCTTTATCTGTCATGAACACGGAGTTACATGGTGTATTTGAGAGAGAGAGGGGAGAACCGATCCCCATGCCTCACCTAATGGTACTCCCTATGTAAACTAATATAAGAGTTTTTAGATCACTAGTTTAGTTATCTAAACGCTCTTATATTAGTTTACAGAGGGAGTAAGAAAGAGGGAGTGGTGGAAGAAAAGAGCCCCCTGGTCTAGTGGTGGGGGCGGTGATGGAGTCATGTACCTAGGGTAGGGTCACAGACCTGATCTAAGTACCCTGCCCGAGGACACCCTTAGAAGAGATCACCTTCCAGTCGACCTATGAGGGACTCACTCGACTGACTTGAAGGACTCGACCACGAAGACTCACTCAACCAAAAGAAGGTCAAGAGGCACTCTGCACTGCAACGGCCTGTAATTAAGTAGACTTTATGATAGTAAAGACACTTTATGTGGGGCGTTACCAGTAATGCCCCGGACTTAATGTACCTTAAACCCTTCATTACGTGGGTTGGCTGGGGTCCTGGCGCACTCTATATAAGCCACCCCCCTCCACAGGTAGAAGGGTTCGGCACCCTGTAATCCATATACACATAATCCACTCGACCGCCTCCAGGCTCCGAGACGTAGGGCTTTTACTTCCTCCGAGAAGGGCCTGAACTCGTACATCTCTTGTGCTTACAACCTCTCCATAGCTAGGACCTTGCCTCTCCATACCTACCCCCACTCTACGGTCAGACTTAGATCCACGACAGTTGGCGCCCACCATGGGGCCGGTGTTTTAGCGATTTTGTGGAGAAGTTGCGATTCTTCCGAGTACTTTCATCATGGTAGCTGCTGGAGTTTTGGTCGAGGGTCGAGAGATTCGTCTCGGTGCTCTCACCTTCGTCACCGACGACTCCGCCTGGCTCTAGGAGGCTCCACTCGACGTCGATGCGCTCCCCGTCCGCGGTGCGACGCATTTTCGCGCATGTGTCCGCGGCGTTCTGTTGCGGCAACCGTCGACCCCATATCGGTCGACTCCCCTATCGACCACCCTCCCGGTCTCCCACCAGCGCAAGCGCTCGGGTCGGTCGAGGCTTCAGCGGTGGGTGAGCCACGCGGTGTCTCGCCAGACGGCCACCACCCAAGTTGCGGCAATCGAGCCCGACGAATCTCTCTATGGCCTGTTCGATCTGTCGACTGGCTCCGTAGAGACTGCATCCGAATGCGATAGCAGTGATCCAGCGGCGGAAATCTTGATGGTCGACGGGCCTCGCAGCCCCCCTGGCTTCGCCCGTGATGGTGGGGCAGGCGACGGAGGCGACCCCGCACGAGACCACGAAGAGTATCAGCCCGAGCCACTCGACTCTCTGCAAAGAGAGGAACTTCGCCGCAGGAACATGGATGCCCTGCATACTCCCATCGCAGGAGAAACCCCCGAGGCTCGCGCCTTGGAGGAGGCACGTTTGGCCAACTTGGCCGAACGCGCTCGCCTAGAGAATCTTCAGCGAGCACTCGACGAGCGCGCGCGGCAACGAGTTCCCGACACCAGTCGACGTCAACTCTTCCCGCCGACTCAGGTATATCGAACCCCAATCCAGAATTTAGCAGCTGCGACCCGTATAGCAGAGTCCATCCAGCCCTCTCAGTCAGAAGCTGGAAGAGGCTTGATGCAGATCAGGGATCTCCTCCAGGTAGTAGGAGATCAGAATTCAGCCATGTAGCAGTCGCACAACAGAATTCACAGTCGATCCGTCGCTGCAAATACGGTTCGGTCGGCTCACAGTCCTAGATCGCCTCCGCGGCATGAAGGGCGCGAGAATCGGCGAGACCAATATGGAGACCAACACGACCGAGATGATAGGCGTCGAGTGCCCACTTCCCCTCCGAGGGGTGGGTCTTATGCTCCTCGGCAGCAAGATGACAGAAGTCAGCTCAGTGCGGGGCGAAGAGTTCCAGTCGACCCCAGAGAACCAGGCTTCGACGCGCGATCCATTATCGTGCAAGGCTTGGTCGACCGGAACAGAGCCCATCGAGGTGGACTCGACAGAGATGCGCCCACGAGTAGTCGAGTGCACGTTTCTGGTCCAGAATGTTTCAGCAGAGCTATCAGAGCTGCAGTGATTCCTCCCAATTTCAGGTTGGCAACAGGAGTCAGCAAGTTCACCGGTGAGTCTAAGCCTGAAACTTGGCTTGAGGACTACCGAGTGGCAGTTCAGATTGGTGGTGGGAATGACGAGGTGGCCATGAAGCATTTGCCCCTCATGTTGGAAGGTTCTGCCAGAGCGTGGTTGAATCAGTTACCTCCTAGCAGTATTTACACTTGGGAAGATCTGTCCCGAGTGTTTGTCAGAACGTTTGAAGGAACTTGCAAGCGACCGGCTGGATTGTCGGAGCTGCAAGTCTGCGTGCAGAAGACCAATGAGACTCTCAG
Source organism: Triticum dicoccoides (assembly GCF_002162155.2). NCBI lineage: Eukaryota > Viridiplantae > Streptophyta > Magnoliopsida > Poales > Poaceae > Triticum > Triticum dicoccoides. Next base: position 379,477,488 of record NC_041387.1, read on the forward strand.
GGAGTATATTCAGAGATGGATCACTTTGCACCATACTATGGAGAATGTGTCTGATCATCAGGCAGTCTGCGCCTTCAAGGATGGTGTCAAGAACAGAGAATTGAGCTTGAAATTTGGTCGAACCGGAGACGTGACCTTGAGTCGGATGATGGAAATTGCTACCAAGTACGCCAACGGCGAAGAAGAAGACCGACTCCGAAGCGGCAAGCACAAGCCGAGCCAGTCGGAGAAGGGAAACACCAGTCGGAAACAGAAGCGGAAGGCTGAACCGGCAGCTCCTGGAGAGGCTCTGGCCGTGACTCATGGAAAGTTTAAAGGGAAACCAAAAGGATCCTAGAACCCTAAGAAGGTAAAGGATAAAGAAGGGAATGACGTGATGGATATGCCGTGTCATATCCACACGAAGAAAGACGAAGAGGGGAATATCATTTACCCAAAACATACCACTCGCCAATGTCGACTCCTGATCCAGCAGTTTCAAGGAAAACAGTCTAAAGACAAGGAAAAGGAGTCGGACAAGGCCGAAGACAAGGAGGACAGTGAGGAAGGATATCCGCATGTCAACTCCACTCTGATGATCTTTGCAGATGTGGAAAGCAAGAGTCGATTGAAAGTCATTAACCGCGAGGTGAACATGGTTACCCCAGCAAAAGCAAATTATCTGAGATGGTCCCAAACACCCATCACATTCGACCAATCTGATCACCCGACTCATATTGCCACCCCTGGGAGGCAAGCTTTGGTGGTCGATCCAGTTGTCGAAGGCACTCGACTGACAAAAGTGCTGATGGACGGTGGTAGCGGGCAGAATTTGTTGTATGCAGACACACTGAAAGGAATGGGCATTCCGATGTCCCGACTGAGCACCAGTAACATGAGCTTTCATGGAGTTATACCAGGGAAGAAAGCCGAGTCACTCGGCCAAATAGCTCTGGACGTGGTGTTTGGTGATTCGAAACATTTTCGCAAAGAGAAGTTGATGTTTGAGGTCGTGGATTTTCAGAGTGCATATCATGCCATTTTGGGGAGACCAGCTTATGCACGGTTCATGGCTCGACCATGTTACGTGTACCTCAAATTGAAGATGCCCGGCCCCAAAGGAGTGATCACTGTCACCGGTGATTGGAAAAAGGCAGAAGAGTGCTTTCAGAAGGGCTCAAAGATTGCTGATTCCCAGGTGACAGCGGTCGAGTTTGAAGAATACAAGCAAAACGCAGATCCGAGTGATTTGCTGCGATCCAAGAAACTCGCCACAGAATCTGCATTTCAGTCGTTCGGTGAGACAAAGCCTGTTCACATTCACCCGACCGACCCCGATGCAGCCCCGGCCCACATCTCCACAACACTCGACCCGAAATAGGAAGAAGCGCTCATCCAGTTCCTCCGTGAGAACTGGGACATTTTTGCATGGAAGCCCGCTGACATCCAGGTGTTCCCAGGGGACTGGCTGAGCATCGCCTAAGAGTCGACTCGTCAGCAAAACCAGTCAAAGAGCATCTTCGGTGGTCCGCCGTCCAGAAGAGAAAAGCCATTGGAGAGGAAGTGGCTCGACTGTTGGCGGGAGGATTTATCCGAGAGATATACCACTCCGAGTGGCTCGCTAATGTCGTCATGGTTCCTAAGAAGGACAAATCGCTCCGAATGTGCATTGATTTCAAGCACATCAACCGGGCCTGCCCGAAAGATCATTTTCCTCTCCCTCGCATAGATCAAATTGTTGACTCGACCGCGGGATGCGAGAGATTGTCTTTTCTAGACGCCTACTCCGGGTACCACCAGATCCGTCTGTACGGACCCGACGAGGTAAAAACAGCTTTCATCACTCCATTTGGGTGCTTCTGCTATATCACCATGCCATTCGGCCTCAAGAATGCCGGAGCCACATTTATGCGAATGATTCAGAAGTGTCTACTCACTCAAATCAGTCGGAATGTGGAAGCGTATATGGATGGTATCGTCGTCAAGTCACGAAAAGGTTCCGACCTGCTCGCTGACCTCGCCGAAACATTTGCCAACCTCAGAAGGTATGATATCAAGCTCAATCCATCAAAGTGCACATTCGGAGTTCCTGGTGGCAAGTTACTCGGTTTTCTCGTTTCCGAGCGAGGGATCGACGCTAATCCAGAAAAGATCGGCACTATTCTCCGAATGAAACGCCCTGTGCGAGTGCACGATGTCCAGAAGCTTACTGGATGCTTGGCCGCATTAAGTCGATTCATCTCACGACTCGGTGAAAAGGCATTGCCTCTTTACCGACTGATGAAGAAGGCAGACAAGTTCGAGTGGACTCCTGAAGCTGATGCAGCGTTAGCCGAGCTAAAAGCTCTGCTCTCCACCCAGCCGGTGCTTGCTGCTCCAATCAGCAAAGAGCCTCTGTTGCTTTATATCGCAGCTACAGGACAAGTCGTCAGTACAGTGCTTACGGTCGAGCGGGAAGAAGAAGGAAAAGCTTTCAAAGTTCAGCGCCCAGTGTATTATTTGTCTGAAGTCTTGACTCCATCCAAGCAGAGATATCCTCATTATTAGAAGCTTGTGTATGGAATATACATGACCACAAAGAAGGTTGCTCATTATTTCTCTGATCATTCCATCACAGTCGTCAGCGACGCTCCACTATCAGAGATTTTGCACAACAGAGATGCAACTGGTCGAGTGGCGAAATGGGCGATTGAACTTCTTCCCCTTGATATCAAGTTTGAGGCAAAGAAAGCCATTAAGTCCCAGGGAATAGCAGATTTCCTCGTCGAGTGGATTGAACAGCAGCAGCCGACTGAAGTTCACTCGGAGCATTGGACCATGTTTTTTGATGGCTCTAAGATGTTGAATGGTTCCGGTGCTGGGGTTGTCCTGGTTTCCCCCAGAGGAGATAAGCTCAGATATGTGCTCCAGATTCACTTTGATTCCTCCAACAATGAGGCAGAGTATGAGGCCCTCTTATACGGATTGCGCATGGCCATTTCACTCGGCGTCCGTCGCCTGATGGTCTATGGCGATTCAGATTTAGTGGTCAACCAAGTGATGAAGGAGTGGGACGTGAGAAGCCCAGCCATGACTGGATACTGCAGTGCAGTGAGGAAGCTGGAAAAGAAGTTCGAGGGGTTGGAGCTCCATCATATACCCCGACTGAAAAATCAAGCAGCTGATGATCTAGCAAAGATAGGTTCCAAGAGAGGAGCCATTCCGAGTGGTGTGTTCTTGGAGCATATACACACTCCGTCAGTCAAAGAAGATCCTTTCACCGAAGAGGCTCCACAGCCCAAGAGTGCCACAGATCCGACTGAGGTTGAAGTCCCAGCAGTGGTCGACTTGGTCATGGAGGTCTTGGTGGTCATTCCCGACTGGACAGTTCCGTATATCGCGTATATCCTGAGAAAAGATCTTCCGGAGGATGAGGAAGAGGCTCGACAGATCGTCCGTCGATCTAAAGCCTTTACCGTAATCAAAGGACAGTTATATAGAGAAAGCGCGACTGGAGTTGGTCAGAAGTGCATAACACCAGATGAAGGTCGAATCATCCTTAATAATATTCACTCGGGGACCTGTGGTCATCATGCGTCCTCTCGGACCATCGTGGCCAAAGCATACCGAGCCGGATTTTACTGGCCGAAGGCGAATGAGATGGCAAAGGAAATAGTGGATAAGTGCGAGGGATGTCAGTTCTACTCGAATATGTCGCACAAGCCTGCATCAGCTCTGAAGACCATCCCACTCGTCTGGCCTTTTGCAGTTTGGGGGCTCAACATGGTTGGTCCTTTGAGAACAGGTCGGAGTGGCTTCACGCACGTACTGGTGGCAGTCGACAAGTTCACCAAGTGGATTGAGGCTAAACCAATCAAGAACCTTGACGCCGGTACTGTTGTTAGTTTCATCAGGGAACTGATATTCAGATATGGAGTCCCGCAGAGCATCATTACGGATAATGGGTCGAACTTTGACTCGGAGGAATTCAGGGATTTCTGCTACTCTCAAGGCACACGAGTCGACAATGCTTCAGTCGCCCATCCGCAGACGAATGGACAAGCAGAGCGAGCCAATGGCTTGATTCTCAAGGGATTGAAACCCCGACTGATGCATGATCTCAAGCACGCAGCTGGAGCTTGGGTCGACGAACTTCCCTCGGTGCTTTGGGGACTGCGAACCACACCTAATCGGTCGACCGGAAGAACTCCATTCTTCTTGGTCTACGGAGCTGAAGCAGTCTTGCCGAGTGATCTTCTCCACCATGCTCCTCGAGTTGAGATCTACAACAAAGCAGAAGCTGAACAAGCGCGGCAAGACGCAGTCGACCTTTTAGAGGAAGAAAGGGAGATGGCTCTGATCCGATCGACCATCTACCAACAAGATTTGCTCGTTTCCACGCCAGAAATGTGAGGGGTCGAGCCTTCCAAGAAGGAGATTTAGTTCTCCGAGTGGATCAGAAGAAACATCAAAAGCTTGCTCCTTCTTGGGAAGGACCCTTCATCGTCACCAAAGTTCTCCACAACGGAGCGTACCGTCTTTACAACGTCGAACATAATATCGACGAGCCCCGAGCTTGGAACGTGGAACTACTCCGCCCATTTTACACCTAAGTTTATCACTCGGATGAGTTGCAATAAAGTACTCCTGTAGTTCATGGATTTCAAAATAATAGTGTCATAGTTCCTCCATAATTTTTGTCACTTTTTATTTTGTCCAATAAAATTTTCCCCTCAGTGGGTGACTTAGCCGCGAATCCGTTTCGCCTAAGTTTGTAAAAATCCTTACCGAGTGGTGAGCCAGACTCCCACTCGGAGGCTTAGCTGCGAATCCGTTTCGCCTAAGATTAAATAAAATCCTACCGAGTGGTAAGCCAGACTTCCACTCGGAGGCTTAGTTGCAGTCCAAGTACTCGCCTAAGTTATCAAAATCCTACCGAGTGGTAAGCCAGACTTCCACTCGGGGGCTTAGCTGCAGTCCAAGTACTCTCCTAAGTTATCAAAATCCTACCGAGTGGTAAGCCTGACTTCCACTCGGAGGCTTAGCTGTAGTCCAAGTACTCGCCTAAGTTATAAAAATCCTACCGAGTGGTAAGCCAGACTTCCACTCGGGGGCTTAGCTGCAGTCCAAGTACTCGCCTAAGTTATCAAAATCCTACCGAGTGGTAAGCCAGACTTCCCCT
>NC_041387.1:379483787-379488174 GCF_002162155.2 Triticum dicoccoides
ACTCGGGGGCTTAGCTGCAGCCCAGTGCTCGCCTAAGATATAAAAATCCTACCGAGTGAAGAGCAAACCTCTCACTCGAGGGCTTAGCTGCAGCCCAGTGCTCGCCTAAGATATAAAAATCCTACCGAGTGAAGAGCAAACCTCTCACTCGGGGGCTTAGCTGCATCCCAGTGCTCGCCTAAGATATAAAAATCCTACCGCCTCTCACTCGGGGGCTTAGCTACAGCCCAGTGCTCGCCTAAGTGGATTAAGGAATAAGTCGACTGCGGTGAGCGTCTTGCTTGAACCTGCAAAAGACATTTCAAACCAAAAGCAATCATATTCAAACATCAAATTCAAGTTCGGAACGACACCTAAAGGAACCGAAAGTGCTCAGGCGCTAAGCCTGTTAAGGTTTATCGGTTACAACTCCACTCGGCATACCGAGGCAAATTTAAAGCGTCGAGCTTAAAAGAAGTTTTTTACTCCTCCTGTGGAGGGCTGGAAGGTGCAACAAACTCATCAAGATCAATTCCGTCTGCGATCCGAGTGGCAGCAGCAATGAAAGTTTCCATAAAGGACCTGAAGTCGTGTTTCTTGGTGTTGGCCACCCGGAGGGCCGCCAGCTTGTCTTCTCGCGCATCTTTGCAGTGGACTCGGGCCAGACACAGAGCAACATCTGCACCGCACCGAGCCGAGGACTTTTTCCACTCCTGCACTCGACCCGGGACCGTGTTCAAGCGAGCCACCAGCGACTCGAGGTTGTTCTGGAGTGTCTCCCTGGGCCAGAGCGTTGAGTCGATGCGAGATGTGGCGACCTTCAGCCTTGCAAGATAGTCCACGACAGTTGCAACACGGGACTCCAGTCGGAAAACATTCATGGCAACTTCGTCGTTCATCAGAGAATTGACAGGGTCAAGGTTTGGTTCCAGCCGGCTAGTCTCTTCTTCAAAGTCTTGACAAAATTCTGCAAGGGCGATCACCGAGTCAAGGCAATGGTCGAATGGAAAAATCACAGCTGAAAATGATTGTTGAGCATAAATGTTTACCTTCAAGCATAAGGAACAGCTTCTTGGCAAGACCACTCAGGAAGGCCTCCAGATCATTTTTCTTCTCAAGAGCAGCTGTCAGATTGGTATTTTCTTGTTCAAGCTTGATGACTGAAGCTAACTTCTCGTCGGCAAGCTTGATCCTCTCACCTAGTTCAAGGTCTTTTTTCTGTTGGGCCTCCTTCACCTTACCTGCAAGTTACAGCCAGATCAGATTTCAAAACAAGTAAAGGGAAAAAGCAGTCGTCGAGATCTCACCAAACATACCTTTGGTCTCCTCCTTTGCCTTCGTCAGATTCTCCTGAGCCAGCTTCAAATCCAGCTCGAGCTGAATGTGTTTGTTTTCCAGCTCAGTGTAGCGAGTCGCAAGGTCACAGGATCTCTGCGAAGAATCAATCGACTAAATGTCAAAGATAATTCACTTCCGAGTGAAAAAGGAAAAATCATGCGTTTCTAAGACTACAGTCGAATACAAGCATTCGACCGTAGTCTCGGGGACTACACCCAGTGGGTGCACTCAGCGTGCCCCCACTAATCCTGTTGAAGACAGAGTTGACCAGTCGACGTCAAAAAAACAACAACAACATGTATTCTTTAAGACTGTAATCGACTGCAAGCAGTCGACCATAGTCTCGGGGACTACACCCAGTGGGTGCACTCAGCGTGCCCCCACCGGTTTGCGAAATCCCGTCGCCATAGTCGAATGACGGAAAGACTGAACTTATAAAGCCTAAGGCCGACTGCCTGCAGTCGACCTTAGCCTTGGGGACTACACCCAGTGGGTGCACTCAGCGTGCCCCCACCGGTTTACGAAATCCATTCGCCATAGTCGAATGACGGAAAGACTGAACTTATAAAGCCTAAGGCCGACTGCCAGCAGTCGACCTTAGCCTTGGGGACTACACCCAGCGGGTGCACTCAGCGTGCCCCCGCTAACACGGAGTTTAAATCGACACACCCACTGGGTGATTACTATAAATTCTGGAAAGAAAACAAGCGGTGGTCGACTGACCTGAACATTGCTTTGAAGGGCGGAACTGGCGTCGTAAGCTGCCTGGCTCGCATCCCGGATGGTCTTCAACTGCTCCATCATGATCCCTCCCTGGCGTATCGCCTCCTTCGCGGCATCAGCTTGGTCCTCTGGGACGTGGTGCGTCATGAAGAGGGAGGGCTGCAGAGCACTCGTCAGTGGATCTGCGAAGGACACAGTGTGTCGAGTGGTGTTTTCCTCCTCCGCGACCAGAGTCTCAGGCACCGTCACATCCTGGGGCACCCTGCCGGTAGACGCTTTCCTACTCCTTCTGTGCTTCAGCGGCTCCTCATCTTCATCATCATCAGGGAGAGTGATAACAACATTGGATGGAGCTACAGAAAAGAATCAGAATTAGAGATCATGAGTCAGTCGACTAGAAACGGTGTTAAGAGCATAGTACCAGGTTTTGAGGTTGCTGCGTCCTCCATCTCATGGTCGTCAGCCCGGGCTGAGGTCTCAGAAGTAGCAGCACTGCAACTCCAAAGAGTCAGTCGACTAACTCCAGCGCCAACCAGAGATAATGTTCGCACAAAACAAGAAGACTCAAGCAGCATGATTACCCTGATATGGTGGGGATGGACACCTTCATCTTCGGCAGGAGCTTGGTCGGCGTTGACGGGGCCGCCCTGGGCTGCTTCGACGCCTTTTCAGTCGGCGCCGGAGAGGTGGTCCGAGGGCGCTTGGTCGACTGTGTAACAGTCGCAACCCCCTTGCCACGTTCAGTCGCAGGGTCATGGACAAGTTTCGACCGCCTTTCCGAGCTCGGTGGTGCGACCTCCTCCTCCTCCTCCTCTTCCTCGTCCTCATCGTTATCATCATCATCGTCATCATCATCATCATCATCCTCAGCAGCGTTCGAGTCCCACTCCTCCTCCTGGCTCTCGCCCCCGCTCGCTTCTCCCTCCTCGGTCGGAGCCTGTGCTCCATTGGGCATCGAGTACAGCTCAGCGTGGGCCTGATAGACATCAAGACAAAGATCAGTCGACCGATCGGCAGAGAACACAGAAATAAATGTGACGAGAATACAATGGGAAGTGGAGCAGACATACCTTGTTTGGATCACTGTGGCAGTCGAGTGGAGGAATCCTTCTGGCTCCGCGAGGGTTATCCTTGTTCCCAGTAACAGCGGCCATCCACCTTTCCAGAGTGGCATCATCGACTGCTTCTGGGTTGACCCGAGTCACATCCTCAGTCCCGCAGTACAACCACATGCAATGGCTCCGGAACTGAAGAGGCTGGATACAACGCCTAAGAAAAACCTCCAGGAGATCCATACCCGTCACTCCTTCCCGAACCAACTGAACTACACGCTCCATCAGCATCTTCACGTCAGCTTTCTCCTCCGGAATCACCTTCAGAGAGGAGGGCTTGTTCACTCGGCCCATGGTGAACTGAGGGAGTCCACTCGACTGCCCTGGCGTCGACTGATCCTGGCAGTAGAACCAGGTCGACTGCCAGCCTCTGACTGACTCGGGAAATGTCATGGCTGGGAAGGTGCTCTTGTTCCTCATCTGGATCCCCAGACCCCCACACATTTGGACAACTCGGGTTTTTTCGTCGTCTGGGCTCGCCTTCTTCACGGTCTGAGAGCGACACGTGAATATGTGCTTGAACAAACCCCAATGCGGTCGACAACCCAGGAAACTCTCACACATGGACACAAACGCGGCAAGATAGGCGATAGAATTCGGGGTGAAGTGGTGGAGTTGCGCTCCAAAAAAGTTCAAGAAACCACGGAAGAAAATGCTCGGCGACAAAGAAAATCCGCGGTCGACATGGGTAGCCAGAAGCACGCACTCACCCTCTTCCGGCTGGGGCTGCCACTCTTTCCCCGAAAGCCTCGCAGCTCCATGAGGGATCAGGCCCTCGTTGGCCATGTCGAGGAGATCCTTCTCCGTGATGGTCGACTGGATCCAATCTCCCTGGACCCAGCCTTTCGGCAGGCGAGATCTAGACGAAGACCCTCCACGACTGGTGGATCTCCCTTTCGCCTTCTCCGTCGCCGACACCTTCTTCGCGCGTTCCAACGCCGCCGTCTTCTCCTTGACCATGGCCGCCGGCGGGACGCGCGAGGAGAAGTTGTGCGGAGGAGAGAGCGAGCACGTTGGGCGGAGACGACTGCCACCCTGTCACCCTGTCGTAGCATAACGCGAGTCGAGGCGGACGTCGTCACGGTAGCAACGACGGACGCCGAGACGAGCACGTGACACCATTACCACCCTGTCTTAGTGTAACGCGAGTCGAGGCGGACGTCGTCGCGGTAGCGACGACGGACGCCGAGACGAGCACGTGACACCACTCCCACCCTGTCTTAGCGTAATGCGAG
>NC_041387.1:379488365-379489059 GCF_002162155.2 Triticum dicoccoides
CGTGACACCATTGCCATCCTGTCTTAGCGTAACGCGATTCGAGGCGGACGTCGTCGCGGTAGCGACGACAGACGCCGAGACGAGCACATGACTGTACTGCAACCCTCTCTTAGCGTAAGCGAGTCGAGGTGGACGTCGTCGCGGTAGCGACGACGGACGCCGAGACGAGCACGTGACACCACTGCCACCCTGTCTTAGCGTAACGCGAGTCGAGGCGGACGTTGTCGCGGTAGCGATGACGGAGGCCGAGACGAGCACGTGACACCAGTGCCACCCTATCTTAGCGTAACGCGAGTCGAGGCGGACGTCGTCGCGGTAGCGACGATGGACGCCGAGACGAGCACGTGACACCACTGCCTCCCTGTCTTAGCGTAATGCGAGTTGAGGCGGACGTCGTCGCGATAGCGACGACGGACGCCGAGATGAGCACGTGACACCAGTGCCACCCTGTCTTAGCGTAACGCGAGTCGAGGCGGACGTCGTTGCGGTAGCGACGACGGACGCTGAGACGACCACGTGACAGCACTGCCTCCCTTTTTTAGCGTAACGCGAGTCAAGGCGGACGTCGTCGCGGTAGCGACGACGGATGCTGAGACGAGCACGTGACACCATTGCCAACCTGTCTTAGCGTAACGCGAGTCGAGGCGGACATCGTCCCGATGGCGATGACGGACGACGAGACGAGCACGGGACA
>NC_041387.1:379491357-379491901 GCF_002162155.2 Triticum dicoccoides
GTGACACCACTCCCACCCTGTCTTAGCGTAACGCGAGTCGAGGCGGACGTCGTCCCGGTAGCGACGACGGACGCTGAGACGAGCACGTGACACCATTCCCACCCTATCTTAGCGTAACGCGAGTCGAGGCGGATGTCGTCGTGGTAGCGACGATGGACGCTGAGACGAGCACGTGACACCATTCCCACCCTGTTTTAGCGTAACGCGAAACGAGGCGGACGTCGTCGCGGTAGCGACGACGTACGCCGAGACGAGCACGTGACACCATTCCCATCCTGTCTTAGCCTAACGCGAGTCGAGGTGGACGTCGTTGCGGTAGCGACGACGGACGCCGAGACGAGCACGTGACACCACTCCCACCCTGTCTTAGCGTAACGCGAGTCGAGGTGGACGTCGTTGCGGTAGCGACGATGTACGCCGAGCCGAGCACGTGACACCACTGCCACCCTGTCTTAGGGTAACGCGAGTCGAGGCGGACGTCGTTGCGGTAGCGACGACGGACGCCGAGATGAGCACGTGACACCACTCCCACCCTGTCTTAGCG
>NC_041387.1:379492641-379493474 GCF_002162155.2 Triticum dicoccoides
AGGAGGAAGGCGACAGGGAAGGGAGGCGGCGGTGGGCTGGGCCAGCGGGAGGAGCTGGCCAGCTGGGCCGGCTACAGGTAAGTGGCCCAGGTAGGCTTCTATTCTTTTTATTTTTTTCTCTCTGTTTTGTTTTAATTCTGTTTTCTATTTTGCAGGTTTGTTTTGAATTTGGTTTTGAAACCAATTCAATTTATTTTGCTTCTGACAATATTTTTAGGAGCTAAAAAGAATTAAAACAATGCTCCACAAAAATATTTCAGAATTATTGGACCTATATTTATTTAACAGTAGATATAAGTCCAATTCAAATAGCTATTGATTTAATTCAAATACCCAAAATAAATGTTTCTGAGATACCGAAAATATTGGTTTGGATTTTACCTCTTGCCAATATTTCCAGAGGATAACAAGAACATTTTCTTGGACTTATTTGAAGCAATTTTTATCTTGATCATTTTTTTTAAAGGATTCTGAGGCTTTGAAAATTCCTCAACTCAAATTTCATTTGAATTAAAACATGAAGCTCACATGAGGTCTAGCCTAATGCATAACAGGACCAGGGATGTGACAACGACGGACGCCGAGACGAGCACGTGACACCACTGCCACCCTGTCTGAGCGTAACGCGAGTCGAGGCGGACGTCGTCGTGGTAGCGACGACGGACGCCGAGACGAGCACGTGACACCATTCCCACCCTGACTTAGCATAACGCGAGTCGAGGCGGACGTCGTCGCGGTAGCGACGATGGACGCCGAGACGAGCACGTGACAGCATTCCCACCCTGTCTTAGCATAACGCGAGTCGAGGCGGACGTCGTCGCGGTAGCAACGAC
>NC_041387.1:379493717-379494219 GCF_002162155.2 Triticum dicoccoides
AGTCGAGGCGGACGTCGTCGCGGTAGCGACGATGGATGCTGAGACGAGCACGTGACTCCACTGCCACTCTGTCTTAGCGTAACGCGAGTCGAGGCGGAAGTCGTCGCTATGCCGAGACGAGCACATGACACCACTCCCACCCTGTCTTAGCGTAACGCGAGTCGAGGCGGACGTCGTCGCGGTAGCGACGACGGACGCCGAGAGGAGCACGTGACACCACTCCCACCCTGTCTTAGCGTAACGCGAGTCGAGGCGGACGTCGTCGCGGTAGCGACTACGGACGCCGAGACGAGCACGTGACACCATTCCCACCCTGTCTTAGCGTAACGCCAGTCGAGGCGGACGTCGTCGCGGTAGCGACGACGGACGGCGAGACGAGTACGTGACACCAGTCCCACCCTGTCTTAGCATAACGCGAGTCGAGGCGGACGTCGTCGCGGTAGCGACGACGGACGCCGAGACGAGCACGTGACACCATTCCCACCCTGTCTATCTTACGGTT
>NC_041387.1:379495219-379529636 GCF_002162155.2 Triticum dicoccoides
GCACACGCGTTGCCGCCGATGCTTCGAAACAGCCGATCGCCTCCATGAAAGAAATCCATGTCACCGATCCATCTTGCTAACCGCCACTGATGCTGCTCTCCTCGGCTCCTAAAACCGACGCAACTTCTTCGTGGTTGATTCCTGCACTATGAACCTGACAAAATCTTCCGTTTTCTTCCTCTAGATCAAATATCCGCAGCCTCTTCGTAACCTTGCTCATGATAACACTTGTTAGAATTATTCGAGGATCTCCATCGATCTACCGAGGACCAAGCAATCACACAAGCACGACACCGAGATTTGTTAACGAGGTTCACCATCATGGCTACATCCCCGGGGCATTGACTACAGGAGCTCCTCCCCATGACACCGTCACAATACCGCACCCCAGCCGCCCGGGTGCCGGCACACCGCCGGCTCCCCCGCGTGCCCGTGCTATTATGTTGGCATAGGTTACATCGTGTGTCTATCCCCGCTATATATGAGAGGCCTAGGATACAAGTGTCCTACTTGGACACGACTCCATATCCTGTCAACACACCGTACGATTCCAAGTCCAACTGTAACCTAACTTGTACAATAATATTCGACACAACTCTAACACAGTATATACGTGCATCAGCGCATGTATATTGTGTAAAACTTAGGTTTGTGAGAAACTTGCACGATACCCCAATACGGGTGTGGCTCTTTATATATATAGCGAGGTGCACCACGTGTACAATTACAATATACAGTTACTTACAGAAGCTCTATGTAAATATACAGTCTAACATGTTGGAACCGCTCTCCCTCTCTCACGCCGGACTGGAGGTAGGAGAAAGGATAGGGTACACTGGAGTTTTCACCCGGCTGAACACAGCCCCGTTTCTACTTTCCAGAGCACAAAACTCAGCGACTGCATCGTCGAGTCTTTATACACGAGGTAACGCAACGCCCACGGCATGCATAACCCACACAAACGCATGCTGCCCACCTCGCTCCGGCTGCGCGCTGATCCGCTCGGCCCGCCCGCGTCCACGCACGACGCGGGGCTTCCCAACAGCTCCATGCATCCATGCATGCACGTTACACACATCTAGCTAGCTCCATGCATCCATGCATGCACGTTACACACATCTAGCTAGCTACACTAACGGCCGCATGCACGATGCACACGCATAGCTATCTACGGCCGCGCTAACATACACAGACACACACACGCCACGCTGTTGCGTCCCACACGTCCCATCTGTCCCGCGCGCCACTGACACGCCCGGCGAACCCGACGAGCCCAACGATATCAGTGTGTCCCGCCCGTCCCGCGCACACTCGACGCGCCCGACAAGCCCGACCACACTCTCGATCGGTCCTGCGCGCGCACACACGCTCGCCCGACACGATCACTATGGCTTATGCCCAACATAACACCCTCTCAATCTTAAATGTGGCCTGAATTACAAAACAAGTTAAGATTGCGTCTACAACCTTAAAACTAAGGTTGTGGAAGTGGCTTCGTGAAGATGTCAGCAAGTTGATCTTTGAAAGAGATAACTTGATATAAAGAAGCTTTTTTGCAACGCGTTCCCTCACAAAATGATAGTCAACTTTGATGTGCTTGGTGTGAGCATGAAAAACTGGATTGGATGACAGATATGTCGCACCAATATTGTCACACCAAAGGACCGGTGGGTGATCTTGAGAGACTCCCAACCCTCTCAACAGAGATTGTACCCTGATAAGCTCAGTTGTGGTATTGGCAACTACCTTATACTCTGATTATACCCGAGAGAGCACTCGACGAGGCAGAACGAAGATGCAAGCCATACGAGACAGTATGTGAGAGATAGCGTGGGATACGCTTTACAGCCGACCAATTGTGAAGTCCGAGGAGCATGAAGGTACTAACACACACGATTGACCGCATAGGAGATGTCTGGTCGTGTGATAGTCAAATATTGCAAGCAACCAACAATGCTGCGATACTCAGTAGCATCATCCGAAGGAAGCAAAGTACCATCCAGGGCCGATAACCGATCAGTCGCAGACATAGGAGCGGTGACGTGCTTGCATTGCAACATACCACTACTTGGGAAAAGCTTATACACAGAAGCTTACCAGTAGTGTTGGTCAAAAATATGCGCTATTGCTATATACCAGTAGCGCCGTGTACAAAAGCTCGCTACTACTATATAATTAGCAGTAGCGCGGTCCAAACAAAAAGCGCTACTACTATAACTGCCACAATGTTGCTGGCAGGATAGGTATAGTAGTAGTGCTTGTCTGCAACCCGCGCTACTGCTATTCGTCATAGCAGTAGCGCTTTTCCTGGATACGCGCTACTACTATGGGGCCTTATCCCCAATTTTTCCTCCCCCGCGCCCGACCCTCTTCTTCCTTCCCCTCACTCCCGGCTTCTCCCTCTGCCTCCGCCGCCGCCGCATTGCCGTTGTTGCCGCATTGCCGCCGCCGCTGCATTATCGTCGCCGTCCTCCCCCGTCCTTCTCGATATGCCTTCCTTCATCCTCTCCCTCCTCCTCCCACTGCGCCCTCCTCCCTCCTCCTCCGGCCGCCACCTCCTCCCTCCTCCAGCGGCCGCCCCTGTCAGATTATGGGATCCGCAAACCCTCGAGAGGTTCAAACTATGGGGTGCGTGAGGAGATCTCAACCTATCCAGCCTACCTACTCGCGATCCTCCTAAGCCTAGCATGTCAAGCTCAAAGGGACAAAGGAACACAGCAATTTATCCTGGTTTGGGCCACCCTTGTGGTGAAATACCCTACTCCAGCGTTTTGGTGGATTGCCTCGAAGGGCTGAGGATGAGCTAGTATAGTGGATAACAAGCCTCAGGAGGTGAGGTGTTCTTGAGCTGGTGTGGTGTATGCTAGTTCTACTTGTTCTTCTCCTTTCCCCTATGGTGGTGGCTAGTCCTATTTATTGTGGCCTTGGCCCTCTTCCCAAATATGAGCGGGAAGGGATCCCACAATGGCCGGATTTTAAAGGGGACAAGTAGTACAGTCTATCCTGACAAAAGTAGTCTTCGCCTGCGAAAAGCCTCTGGTCGTGACGCTGCGGTGGGCTCGTCGATGACCTCCGTCCTGCCGTCCTAGCGGTCTTAATCTCGTTGCACCAGAATGAAAACCTTTGGTTGGTTCCTCGGGACTCCACGCATGTGGCTTGCCTCCTTTGCACCAAAGAGGAAACCTGCGCTCTGCGCCCGTCTGGCGCCTGCCTGGCCTTGGTCGTCATGGCTTGCGTCAGCTGAGCCTCGTGAGGTAACCTGCATGGAACTCTCTGCCCCTCAGGAGCCAGCCTGAGGAGGTCGGTCCCCTCGGGAGTCTTGGCACTGTCCGCCTCGCGAGGCTTGGCCCCTCGCGAGGGTCTTGTGTCATTGATGCTGAAGCTGGGCCATACCAGGCCGTCGATGGAGCCACGGGGTTGGCCGCAGGTAGGCAGGGCTGGATACCCCCAAATCCAGGACGCCGACAGTAGCCCGGGCCCAAGGCGCGCTCGGACGTGGCTTCCAGGCGAAGCCAAAGGGCAAGTGTGGAGCGTCGCGGGCCCTAACCGCTCGCGTCCTTGATGACGCGTGGCGATTGATGGGACATGGGTGACTCCGCTTCCCCATGCTGCCTCGGCAACTGCTCGACTTGACTAGTCGATGCGGCATGCAGACGGTCATGATGGCGCAAGGTCATGGAGGCCGGCGGTTGGCCTCCCTTGGCTATAAATGTGAGGGAGGGGCAGAGCCCCCCGCCCATCTCTCCTTCGTCTTGCTCCTGCCTGCTTTTCTCCTATCCATCTTGCTCTCATGGCGTCGCTGAGTAGGTTTTCGGCGGCCGAGAAGGGGAAAGCCTCTAAGGAGGGTCCATCCTCTCCACCTCCTAAGAGGGGCCGCGGCCGCCCCTGCAAGTACCCCGCGGCACCTCCGGCGGCTTCTAGGGAGTGCGGACACGCACCCCCAAAGGCGGTGTTTCTCTTGGCACCCGCGGTGGCACCTCTTCCCGCGGTAGGGGCCTCCGGCTTCGGAGCAGCCCCCATGACGAAGGAAGGCGCGTCGTGATCGTGCGCCCACCTCGGCCGTGCTTCTCCTCGCTGGACATGCTTCCTGAGTTCGTGGTGTGGTCGGAGAGCCCGGCTGGCACCTCGCTCCCCCTCCCGCGATTCTTCTCCGGCGAGCTTCCTTTTTTGGGGCTCGATGGTCTCTGGCTATAGGCTGACGGTTGCTGTAGTATGGCTTCATCGGTTGGTACCGAGGTCACCGCCTCTGGCAGCATGGTCCTAACCCGTGGCTGGCAGACCTTTGGCTACGCGCGTGGCATCGGCGGAAGGTGCACCCTCCACTTCAAGTACGATGGCCTAGCGACCCTCTACGTGAGGGTGTTCAGGGAGGACGGCCGCCAAGTGGGGTGCTACCCGGAGGATGGCAGCGACGACGATGGTGGCGACGGCAAGCCTGGTCTTGGCGACGCGCGCTCTTCCTCCCGCGATGTCAGTTCTTCTTCGGGTGAGAGCTCGAGAAGTGGCGGCTACGACCGGCCCCTGCGTCGTCGTGCTCGGGTCGAGGATGTCGGGGGTTCGTCCCGCCGTGGCGCTCCAGTGAAGCTGGAGAGGAGCCCGGCGTGAAGCTGGGAGCCGGTGAACTTGGACTCAAGGCCGGCGGCCCCAGGTCTCCAATGTGAGAACTGGTGAAGCGTTGGGCCGCCTTGAGGCGCTGCTTTAGGATGCGGCGCCGGTGCTGAGCTCGTACGCCTTCGGGCCCTCTTTGTTTAGCCTTTCCTTTCTCCTGTAATTCAAAAAAAGAAAGATGTACCCTGCAGGGGGGGGGGTGTAATGACCTGTGGCAGCTATGCTTTTTATGCTATGCTTGCTATCTTGATGCTATGCTGTAATGTTTGCGGTCCGGGTGACTTAAGGTAGGAAAGCTTAGCTTGGTATGTGCAGTCACTTTTCGCCTCACGAGGACCTGGCCTTGGGTACTTAACGGGGCCCCCTTCTTTGGGGAGCCTTGGGCGCAGCCCCCGGAAGACACGCCTTGGGGTCTCAGGAGCCCCGGCAGGGTAGAGTTGTCTTTAAAGGAAGAGAAAAATTGTCAAGCGGCTCATTCCTCCTTACGCGAGCCCCCTGCCATAGATTAGCCGGACCTGATTGTAACACCCCAGATGTAACATGTCCCAATTTGGCAATATATCAACTTGACCTTCATCCAATTCTTGTGGGTTTTTATCATGTTTGGCCTCATCTTGTTTGGTTATGTGTTTTATTCTTTTAATTGTCATGCTCACCTTACCATATTGCATTTGTGCCTCTTGTCATTTTGCATTCATCCTCATCATGTGCATGTTGTGATCTCATACCTATTATGTTGTGGCATGCTCAATGTATAAATATTGCATCATCACCGTTTCTCCTTCCTTTCCTTTCTTTCTTTCTTTTTGCAAGTGCACCTTTTACCTTCTCCTTAAATGTCCATATTCTCCCTATAAATCTTGCTCCATGCCCTAAACCTCTCTGCCAAATATCTCCTTATTTGAAGTTGTTTTGGTCAGGTTCAAAAATGACAAGTTTGAATTATATTCAAACTTGTCTTATTTTTCTACCTCTAAAAATGCCCAATGCAATTTATTCAAATAGTGGATAATTCCAGAAGCTTGAGAATATTTTCTTTATACTCAAACTCCTCTCCTTTTACCCTGTGCTTTTCTGTTTCTATTTCTGTTTGAACAAATAGAAAAAGGAGAGTATCAGCCTGCAGCCAGCGCAACAGCCCCCCCTGGGCCTCTCGCAGCCCAGCCGAGGCCTTTTCTGCCCGCCAGCCCAGCCAGCGCAGCCAGCCAGCCCAGCCAGCGCAGCCAGCCAGCCCACTTGCCCGCTGGACGTTTCTCACCTAGTCGCCTCGCTACCCAGGAGCCCGTACGCCCATGGGTCACCCGCGACCCCACTAGCCAGCCTCTGGCTACAGCGCACCCGCCCCTCACCTTTTTGTCAAGCTCGTGCCGGGATCGCACATGGCCACGGCCGCGTCAACGCCGTGCTCCACCCATCGCCCTGGCCCCCCTTTTAACCCCTCTCCTTGTCCACACACACCCTAGGGTTTCCCTCTTCCTCTCATTGCCGCCGCCGGGTGCGAAAACCACCAGATCCACCGAAACCGCTCCGTCCAGAGCGCACCTGAGAGTGCGACCTCGTCGCCGGCGTGCTCTCCGGCCACCCCCACCCCCGCAGACCGTGTTCTTCTTCTTCCTCGTTGTCGTCTTCATACCCGACGTCGACTACGGTGCCCCGGACGACCAGTTCCTCGACGTCCTCTGCTTCCATCTTCCTCTCGGTCAGGACCGCGCCAAGGTTCAGAGCTCCACTTCGTCGCCACCGGATCGTCTCCGTCAATCCCGTCGCGTCTTTGGGTGAGCTGGGTAACGCACCTTCCTCTCCCATCCACATCTTTCGCGTTTAGGCACCCCCTAGGGTTCGTTCGATTCGTGCCTTTGCCGTGCTCCCGGTGACCCAGAGAAGATGTAGCTATCTGTTGCACGTGTAGGTGCAGAAACGTCTCCGCACCTCGGTTCGCACCTAGCGCGCCCCTCCGCTGGCCTCACCCTGCACGTGTGCACACTCACTCCCGCGCGCACCCGGCCTTTCCTTGTGTCATTGTAGCTGCTGCTGCCACTCGCCGCGGACGCCATGGCCCCGAGCCGAGCAGCTGCCCGAGCTCGAGCACCCCGGCATCCCCTCGTAGCTGCATGCATCCTTACCCCTTTCCGCACGCCCTCCGGAGTCCCTGTGCCCCGCTGGTTGCCGCCGTTACCCTCGCCGGCGCCGTCGTCTTCTCTGTTTGTAATAGAGGAACTCGATCTGGTGTCTCTCTAGAAGGGGCCGAACCCCTTTCCTTATCAGTAGCACCTACCTAGCCCAGTGGTTGACTATGCAGAACCACACCGGGGAGACCCGGGTTCGATCCCCCGCGGGTGCATAAATCTTCCCCCCTTTTTTCCATTTCTTTGCACCGTGTGTATGACAGGGTGGCCCCACCTGTCATCCCCCCTTAGCCCCTGTTTGCCTTTTTCTTATTTTTTTTTATTTCTGTTCCCAGCGAATATTCCATTTCTGGCATATGGAATCTATCCATTTCGGGCAAGTCCATTTCGGGACGTTTCCAAATAAGGAAAATACCAATTCTGTCATATTCCATTTAGGGCAGGTTCTAGCTTAGTGCACTTGTGATGATTTTTCTACAGCAACCCCAACATATTATATATGTTTTTGGGGTAGAAAAATCCCACCAATCCAGTGGTGGCATTAGTTTCTGCATTTGAGCAAGTTCATGAACATGTCATCTCAATCTATGTTGCTGTTTTGTCCTTTATGTGTTTGTTCATGCAAATATGCTAGGTGGTTGTTTTGCACATGAGTAGCTTCATTTTCATGCCTACTTCATGCTAGCACTTGTTCCATGCCATGTCATGCCTGGTAGTGAGTTAATCAAGCTTGTAAAGATGCCATGTTGAATCTGTTTCTGCTATGTCTAGTATTTTCACTAAGTCTGTAGAAACTGTTATCTTTGGCACTATTGCCATGCTGTTTTAGTCATGCTCTAGTGGTTTATAGATTGTGCTCAATGTTCATGTTTCATAGAGCATCTCTTGTACATCACTGCTATGCATTCTGTTCTTATGTTTGGGTGCGATAGCTTATTTATACTTTGCATCCAAGTGGCCACGTTGTTGTTTTAAGCAGTTTGCATCATATCTTGTCGTGCTTGTCATTTGCAAACCGTGCACCCGAATCCGGTGATCTTTATATCGATTTCAACCGAAATCATCTCATCTTTCCAGCGGCATACTTGGTTTGCCAAGTTGATTCCTTTTCCTCCCGGAGCACGCATATGCATTGCATATCACATCTCGCATATCATGACATGTATTGCATCATGTTGTGTGTGCATTGCACCGTGATTTATTGTGGTTCCTTGCTTGTGTTCTTGCTTTGTGTAGAGCCGGGAGACGAGTACGTGCATGAGGAACCTGTTGAGTACGCTAGCGAGGATCAAGCCTTCGACAACTCTAAGAACCTTGCAGGCAAGATGACCATACCTTCGATATCACTTCTATCTTTGCTGGCTAGTACTCGCTCTATCGCTATGTTAGCTCTACCTGCCATTGTTTATCATGCCTCCCTATTGCCATGTCAAACCTCTAACCATCCTGTCCTAGCAATCGTTGATTGGCTATGTCAACGCTTTTGCTCAGCCCTCTTATAGCATTGTTAGTTGCAGGTGAAGATGAAGTTTGTTCCTGGTCGGAACATGGATATTTTGGGATATCACAATATCTCCTGTTTAAATTAATGCACCTTATATACTTGGTAAAGGGTGGAAGGCTCGGCCTTATGCCTGGTGACTTGTTCCACTCTTGCCGCCCTAGTTTCCGTCATACCGGTGTTATGTTCCTTGATTTTGCGTTCCTTACAAGGTTGGGTGATTTATGGGACCCCCTTAACAGTTCGCTTTGAATAAAACTCCTCCAGCAAGGCCCAACCTTGGTTTTACCATTTGCCACCTAAGCCCTTTTCCCTTGGGTTTTCGCGAGCCCAAGGGTCATCTTTATTTACCCCCCCCCCCCCTGGGCCAGTGCTCCTTCGAGTGTTGGTCCAACCTGTCAACCGCCAGTGGCCACCAAGGGCAACTCTGGGCTGGCCTATCGGAAGTTTGGACAATCCGGTGTGCCTTGAGAACGAGATATGCGCAGCTCCTATCGGGATTTGTCGGTGCATCGGGTGGCTTTGCTGGTCTTGTTTTACTATTGTCGAAATGTTTTGCGAACCAGGATTCCGAGACTGATCGGGTCTTCCCGGGAGAAGGTATATCCTTCGTTGACCGTGAGAGCTTGTGATGGGCTAAGTTGGGACACCCCTGCAGGGTATATAATCTTTCGAAAGTCGTGCCCACGGTTATGAGGCAGATGGGAATTTGTTAATGTCGGGTTGTAGATAACTTGACACTTGACTTCATTAAAATGCATCAACCGTGTGTGTAGCCGTGATGGTCTCTTCTCGGCGGAGTCTGGGAAGTGACCACGGTTTGAGTTATGCTTGACGTAAGTAGTTTCAGGATCACTTCTTGATCGCTTCTAGCTTCTCGACCGATGCGTTGCTTCTCTTCTCGCTCTCACTTGCGTATGTTAGCCACCATATATGCTTAGTGCTTGCTGCAACTCCACCATATTACTCCTGACCTACCTATGAGCTTAAATAGTCTTGATCTCGCGGGTGTGAGATTGCTGAGTCCTCGTGACTCACAGATTCTACCAAAACAGATGCAGGTGCCGAGGATACCAGCGTAGATGGCGCAACTGAGCTGAAGTGGGAGTTCGATGAGGCCCTTGGTCGTTACTATGTTTCGTTTCCAGATGAACAGTAGAGGAGCCCAGTCGAGACGATCGGGGATCTAGCATTTGGGGTTGTCTTCTTTTCATTTGAACTTGACCGTAGCCGG
The DNA here is from genome assembly GCF_002162155.2 of Triticum dicoccoides. Classification (NCBI taxonomy): domain Eukaryota; kingdom Viridiplantae; phylum Streptophyta; class Magnoliopsida; order Poales; family Poaceae; genus Triticum; species Triticum dicoccoides. The sequence goes on from NC_041387.1 coordinate 379,504,689, forward strand.
TCTATGAGTGTATTTTGAATGATGTATGATCTTAAATTATGTATTGTGTGAAGTGGCGATTGTAAGCCAACTCTCTTTATCCCATTCTTGTTCATTACATGGGATTGTGTGAAGATGACCCTTCTTGCGACAAAACCATCATGCGGTTATGCCTCTAAGTCGTGCTTCGACACGTGGGAGATATAGCCGCATCGTGGGTGTTACAAGTTGGTAATCAGAGCCAGCCCCGACTTAGGAGCCCCCCTGATTGATTGTTTGCTGGCGATGTTGAGTCTAGAACAAAAATGTTTTGAGTCTTAGGATTATATATATCGGAGAGTAGGATTCTTTTTACTCCTCAGTCCCTTCGTCTCTCTGGTGAGGTCTCCTGACGTAGATGTTTTGACTTTCCTCTTCTCAAATTTCACTAAAAAAAATTAGGATCACGCGGGTATCTTGGAATCGTTCCGATAGTTTTGTGACGAGAACATTGTTCTTGGTGCCTCCTGACATTTAGGGGTTGTGGCAGTGTCCCGGGGAGTTGAGCTCCGAGGTGTTGTCGTCACAATTTTATCGTTGCAGTTCTGGAATACCTGAGTTTTGCCGACATCGAAAATCTCTTTTATGCAGTTGTTGGTGAGATAACCTCGACGTCACCCAGTACTGGGGAGTTCGGGAGAATTGCCATAACTCGTATAACGGATGCTTTTCGAAGGTTGAGGTACACAATTTCCGAAGGTTTCTTGGTTATGTGTTGACGGATGGATACAGCTGGATGTAGGGATTGTTAGTTTGGGTGAGATATATTGCTTCCCCTGTATCCCCAACACCTGATTGCATAACCAGAAAGTTTCGGGAGTTTATAGGTGGGATTCAAGTAGCTCTAGCATTTCTTCCCGCAGATATTTGGTTTGTGATTGGGTAATCCTTACCACTTATTTGTTCCAATTGTACCTTGTTTATTTCATTCATCAATCTCTTATCAAGTGGCTTCTCACCTTTATGGACGTGTGATGTTTGCTTTGGAATTCATTCGTTCATCCTTGTTCGAATGTTTATTGTGAAGACTATATGTTGCAATTTCTATCCGTTGTTTCACCTTGTCTATCTGTCTATCAAGATGCTAATGGATGTCACCCTCTTCAGGATGGCTCCGCCAACGCGTCAGAATCCGGAACGCAATGATGGGAGTCAGGCGAACCCTCCACCTCCACCTCCGCCTCCGGAGGCATGGCAAGCTTTGATGGAAGCCTCTAACGCCCATGCCCAGATGATGATCCAACTCATGCAAGAGCGCAACCAAGGCCAAGGCAACCAAGGGAATCAAGGTCAAGGGCAGTTCAATCATCAACCTCTATTTCCTACCCTCAACCAATTCCTTGCAAATCAGCCAAAGTCTTTCAGCTACTGTGTCGAGGCCACAGACGCTGATGATTGGCTCGTGGATATCAACAAGCATTTTGAATGCAGCAATGTCAGGCCTGAGGACTATGTCAAGTTCGCTTCTTTTCAGCTCAAGGATCAGGCAGCTAATTGGTTCCAGCAATACAAGGATTCCAGAGGTGGTCGAGTGATTACTTTGACTGATTTCTGCGGTACTTTAAAGCTCACCACATTCCTACCAGTGTTGTTGAGAGCAAGCGTGAGGAGTTCCGCAATCTCAAGCAAGGCAACATGTCAGTGTACGAATACAACAAGCAGTTTCAGAAACTTGCTCGCTTTGCTAAGCAAGATGTTCCTGATGAGAAAAGTATGATCTATCAGTTCAGAGGTGGCCTTAGAGAGGATCTGCAGTTAGCTCTCGTTCTTGTTGAGCCTACTCAGTTTGATCAATTCTACAATATGGCACTCAAGCAAGAAGGTGCTCAGCTCAAGTGTGAGGCTTCTAAGAAGAGAATTAGGGATGCAGTGCAATCTTCTTCTTCCTCACAAGTGGCAGCTAAGCAGCAGAAGTTCTACCTTCCTCCTCCTCCGTTTCATCAGCCTTACCAGCAGAAGAACTCAGGTGGTCGTGGATCTTCCCACCCACCCAACCCAAGCTATCAGAACAAGTCTCAGCCTCAAGCTTCAAAGTCGAGTGCTCCTTATCATCGTCCGCTCTCAGAAGTGACTTGCAACAAGTGCCAGCAGAAAGGTCACTACGCAAACAAATGCTTCAATCAAAGGCGCCTTCCTCCTCCTCCTCCTGTGAGATCTTCAAGCAATGATGTGGTCAAGCATAATTCCAAGTTTGCAAAGGTCAACATGTTGAATGCAGCTCAGGCAGAGGATTCTTCAGATGTGATCATGGGTAATCTTCCAGTTAATGATATTCCTGCAAAAATTTTATTTGATACTGGTGCATCTCATAGTTTCATCTCAAGACCTTTTTCATCTAAGCATGAGATGGTTTTTCAAGTTTTGCCTAGACCGTTATCAGTTGTCTCTCCGGGTAAATTCATGAACGCTAGCTCCATGGTTCCGGATGTTTCCATCAAGATGGGCGACTATAAATTTCTGTCTTCTCCAGTTGTTCTTGGAAACTCTGATATTGATCTAATCCTCGGGATGGACTGGCTTTCTAAGCACAAGGCTCAGCTTGATTGTGCTGCCAGGGAAATTCAATTGACACACCCTTCTGAGGATGTTATCATCTATGCCGCTCGCGATGAAACCATTCGGTTGTTTTCTCTCCATGAGAAGGGCGAGCTGGATGATATTTCTCAAATTCCAGTCGTTTGTGAGTACCAAGATGTCTTTCCAGAAGAGATTCCGGGTATGCCTCCGCATCGGCCAGTCGAGTTCGTTATTGATCTTGAGCCTGGAACAGAACCCGTTTGCAAGCGTCCATACAAGCTTGGACCCAAGGAGCTGAAGGAATTGAAGAAGCAGCTCGATGAACAAGAGCGTCTGGGTTTGATCAGACCGAGTTCATCCCCATGGGGTTGTGGAGTTCTTTTTGTCCAGAAGAAGGATGGCACGGACCGACTTTGCGTCGATTACCGTCCATTGAACAAGAAGACAATCAAGAACAAGTATCCACTTTCCAACATCAATGATCTTTTCGAGCAACTCAAAGGTGCTAAAGTATTCTCCAAGCTTGACCTTCATATGGGTTATCATCAGATTCACATTCGTGAACAAGATATTCCCAAGACAGCATTCAGAACAACCTATGGTTCTTATGAATATACTGTCATGTCTTTCGGCCTTGTCAATGCTCCTCCAATGTTCTCTCGCATGATGAACTTTATCTTCAACCCCTACACCAATGAATTCGTCTTGGTGTATCTCGATGATATCTTGGTCTTCTCCAAGAATAAGCAGGATCATGCCAAACATTTGCGATTGGTGCTCGACAAGCTCAGAGAGCATCAATTCTATGCGAAGTTTTCCAAATGTGAGTTCTGGCTTGATGAAGTTCTTTATCTTGGTCACATCATCTCCGCCAAGGGAATTGTTGTTAATCCGGCGAAGGTTTCTGCTGTTCTGAATTGGGAACCTCCTCAGAATGTCAAGCAGCTCCGCAGTTTTCTTGGTCTTGCAAGCTATTGCCGAAGATTCATTGAGAACTTCTCTAAGATTGCAAAGCCTCTTTCCAACCTCCTCCAGAAGCATGTCAAGTATGTCTGGACGCCTGAGTGTGACGTCGCTTTCAACACCCTCAAAGAGAAGCTAGTCACAGCTCCTGTTTTGACTCCTCCTGATGAATCCAAGCCATTCGAAGTTTTCTGTGATGCTTCCCTTCAAGGTCTCGGTGCTGTGTTGATGCAAGAGAAAAAAGTTGTGGCCTATACCTCTCGTCAGTTGAAGCCCAACGAAAATAACTACCCCACTCATGATCTTGAGTTGGCGGCAGTTGTCCATGCATTGATAACATGGAGACATCTCTTATTGGGAAGGCAAGTGGACATTTTCACCGATCACAAGAGCCTCAAGTATATCTTCACTCAACCCAACCTTAACCTCAGGCAAACTCAATGGGTCGAAATGATTCAAGAGTACAATCCGAGTATCGAATATACTCCTGGCAAGGCGAATGTGATTGCAGATGCTCTGAGCAGAAAGGCTTATTGCAACAGTCTAATTCTCAAGCCGTTTCAACCGGATCTTTGTGAAGCCTTCCGCAAGCTGAATCTTCAAGTTGTTCCTCAAGGCTTTCTTGCCAACCTCATAGTCTCTCCTACTTTGGAAGATCAAATTCGTGAGGCACAACTCCTGGATACCATGGTGAAGAAGGTGAAACGTGGTATTGACAAGGGCATTCCCAAATACAAGTGTTATCGCTTGGATGACAAAGATACTCTTTTCTTCGAGGATCGAATTGTGGTTCCAAAAGGTGATCTGAGAAAAGTCATCATGAATGAGGCACACAATTCCCTCCTATCCATTCACCCTGGAAGTACAAAGATGTACCATGACCTCAAGCAGTCGTATTGGTGGACTCGAATGAAGCGAGAGATTGCTCAATTCGTGAATGAATGTGATGTCTGCAGAAGAGTGAAAGCAGAACACCAAAGACCAGCGGGTCTCCTCCAACCTCTTGCTATTCCGGAATGGAAGTTTGACCATATCGAGATGGACTTCGTGACTGGTTTTCCTAAGTCCAAGCGTGGAAATGATGCTATCTTCGTTGTCATTGACAAGCTTACCAAAGTGGCTCATTTCCTTCCTATCAAAGAATCTATCACAGCAGCTCAGCTGGCAGAGCTATACACCTCCAGAATTGTCTCCTTGCATGGCATTCCACAATTGATATCTTTAGATTATGGAAGCATCTTCACTTCTAAGTTCTGGGACTCCTTTCAGACGGCCATGGGCAGCAACATTCGTTTCAGCACAGCTTTCCATCCTCAAACAAGTGGCCAAGTCGAGCGAGTCAATAAAATTCTTGAAGATATGCTCAGGGCTTGTGTCATCTCTTTCGGTATGAAGTGGGAAGATTGTCTTCCATATGCCGAGTTCTCCTACAACAACAGCTGCCAAGCGAGTTCGGGCAAGGCCCCATTCGAAATTCTCTATGGCAGAAAGTGCCGTACTCCTCTCAATTGGTCTGAGACAGGTGAACGCCAACTTCTTGGCAACGACTTGATCACAGAAGCTGAAGAAATGTGCAAAGTCATTCGTGAGAATCTCAAAGCCGCGCAATCGCGGCAGAAGAGTTACTATGATAGCAAGCACCGTGACTTGGCTTTTGAAATCGGAGACCATGTCTACCTCCGCATCTCTCCAATGAAAGGCACTCGTCGCTTCGGTATCAAAGGGAAGCTTGCCCCTAGATACGTGGGTCCTTTCAAGATCATTGGCAAAAGAGGTGACCTCGCCTATCAACTTGAGCTTCCATCCAACTTTGCAAACGTGCACGATGTGTTTCACGTGTCACAGCTTCGCAAGTGCTTCAAGACTCCTGAGCGCACTATCAACTTCGAAGAAATCAACCTCCAAGAAGATCTCTCTTATCATGAGCACCCCGTTGCTATTCTTAAAGAAACCGAGTGCAAGACTCACAACAAGTCAATCAAATTCCTGAAAGTGAAGTGGTCACACCATTCTGACCGAGAAGCCACCTGGGAGCGCGAGGATCACCTCCGTTCCGAATATCCGGAGTTCTTTCAGTCCTAGATCTCGGGACGAGATCCTCTTGTAGTGGTGGAGTGTTGTAACACCCCAGATGTAACATGTTCCAATTTGGGAATATATCAACTTGACCTTCATCCAATTCTTGTGGGTTTTTATCATGTTTGGCCTCATCTTGTTTGGTTATGTGTTTTATTCTTTTCATTGTCATGCTCACCTTACCATATTGCATTTGTGCCTCTTGTCATTTTGCATTCATCCTCATCATGTGCATGTTGTGATCTCATACCTATTATGTTGTGGCATGCTCAATGTATAAATCTTGCATCATCACCATTTCTCCTTCCTTTCCTTTCTTTCTTTCATTTTGCAAGTGCACCTTTTACCTTCTCCTTAAATGTTCATATTCTCCCTATAAATCTTGCTCCATGCCCTAAACCTCTCTGCCAAATATCTCCTTATTTGAAGTTGTTTTGGTCAGGTTCAAAAATGACACAAGTTTGAATTATATTCAAACTTGTCTTATTTTTCTACCTCTAAAAATGCCCAATGCAATTTATTCAAATAGTGGATAATTCCAGGAGCTTGAGAATATTTTCTTTATACTCAAACTCCTCTCCTTTTACCCTGTGCTTTTTTGTTTCTATTTCTGTTTGAACAAATAGAAAAAGGAGAGTATCAACCTACAGCCAGCGCAGCAGCCCCCCGTGGGCCTCCCGCAGCCCAGCCGCGGCCTTTTCTGCCCGCCAGCGCAGCCAGCGCAGCCAGCCAGCCCGCTTGCCTGCTGGACGTTTCTCACCGAGTCGCCTCGCTACCCAGGAGCCCGTACGCCCATGTGTCACCCGCGACCCCACTAGCCAGCCTCTGGCTACAGCGCACCCGCCCCTCACCTTTTCGTCAAGCTCGTGTCGGGCTCGCACATGGCCACGGCCACGTCGACACCGCGCTCCACCCGTCGCCCTGGCCCCCCTTTTAACCCCTCTCCTTGTCCACACACACCCTAGGGTTTCCCTCTTCCTCTCATCGCCGCCGCCGGGTGCGAAAACCACCAGATCAACCGAAACCGCTCCATCCAGAGCGCACCTGAGAGCGCGACCTCGTCGCCGGCGTGCTCTCTAGCCACCCCCACCCCCGCAGATCGTGTTCTTCTTCTTCCTCATCGTCGTCTTCATCCCCGACATCGACTACGGTGCCCCGGACGACCAGTTCCTCGACGTCCTCTGCTTCCATCTTCCTCTCGGTCAGGACCGCGCTAAGGTTCAGAGCTCCACTTCATCGCCGCCGGCTCGTCTCCGTCGATCCCATCGCGTCTTTGGGTGAGCTGGGTAACACACCTTCCTCTCCAATCCACATCTTTCGCGTTTAGGCACCCCCTAGGGTTCGCTCGATTCGTGCCTTTGCCGTGCTCTCGGTGACCCAGAGAAGCTGTAGCTATCTGTTGCACATGTAGGTGCAGAAACGTCTCCGCACCCCGGTTCGCGCCTAGCGTGCCCCTCCGCTGGCCTCACCCTGCACGTGTGCACGCTCACTCCCGCGCGCACCCGGCCTTTCCTTGTGTTGTCGTAGCTGCTGCTGCCACTCGCCGCGGACGCCATGGCCCCGAGCCGAGCAACTACCCGAGCTCGAGCGCCCCGGCATCCCCTCGTAGCTGCATGCATCCTTACCCCTTTCCGCACGCCCGCCGGAGTCCCTATGCCCCGCTGGTTGCCGCCGTTGCCCTCGCCGGCGGCGTCGTCTTCTCTGTTTGTAACAGAGGAACTTGATCTGGTGTCTCTCTAAAAGGGGCCAAACCCCTTTCCTTATCAGTAGCACCTACCTAGCCTAGTGGTTGACTATGCAAAACGACACCGGGGAGACCCGGGTTCGATCCCCCGCGGGTGCATAAATCCTTCCCCCCTTTTTTCCGTTTCTTTGCACCGTGTGTATGACAGGGTGGCCCCACCTGTCATCCCCCCTTAGCCCCTGTTTGCCATTTCCTTATTTTTTTTTATTTCTGTTCCCAGCGAATATTCCATTTTTGGCATATGGAATCTATCAATTTCGGGCAAGTCCATTTCTGGACGTTTCCAAATAAGGAAAATGCCAATTCTGTCATATTCCATTTAGGGCAGGTTCTAGCTTAGTGCACTTGGGATGATTTTTCTACAGCAACCCCAACATATTATATATGTTTTTGGGGTAGAAAAATCCCACCAATCCAGTGGTGGCATTAGTTTCTGCATTTGAGCAAGTTCATGAACATGTCATCTCAATCTATGTTGTTGTTTTGTCCTTTATGTGTTTGTTCATGCAAATATGCTAGGTGGTTGTTTTGCACATGAGTAGCTTCATTTTCATGCCTACTTCAAGATAGCACTTGTTCCATGCCATGTCATGCCTGGTAGTGAGTTAATCAAGCTTGTAAAGATGCCATGTTGAATCTGTTTCTGCTATGTCTAGTATTTTCACTAAGTCTGTAGAAACTGTTATCTTTGGCATTATTGCCATGCTGTTTTAGTCATGCTCTAGTGGTTTATAGATTGTGCTCAGTGTTCATGTTTCGTAGAGCATCTCTTGTACATCACTGCTATGCATTCTATTCATATGTTTGGGTGCGATAGCTTATTTATACTTTGCAGCCAAGTGGCCATGTTGCTGTTTTAAGCAGTTTGCATCATATCTTGTCGTGCTTGTCATTTGCAAACCGTGCACCCGAATCCGGTGATCTTTATATCGATTTCAACCAAAATCATCTCATCTTTCCAGCAGCATACTTGGTTTGCCAAGTTGATGCCTTGTTCATCCTTTTCCTCCCGGAGCATGCATATGCATTGCATATCACATCTCGCATATCATGACATGTATTGCATCATGTTGTTTGTGCATTGCACCGTGATTTATTGTGGTTCCTTGCTTGTGTTCTTGCTTTGTGTAGAGACGGAGACGAGTACGTGCACGAGGAACCTGTTGAGTACGCTAGCGAGGATCAAGCCTTCGACAACTCTGAGAACCTTGCAGGCAAGATGACCATACCTTCGATATCACTTCTATCTTTGCTGGCTAGTACTCGCTCTATCGCTATGTTAGCTCTACCTGCCATTGTTTATCATGCCTCGCTATTGCCATGTCAAACCTCTAACCATCCTGTCCTAGCAATCGTTGATTGGCTATGTCACCGCTTTTGCTCAGCCCCTCTTATAGCATTGTTAGTTGCAGGTGAAGATGAAGTTTGTTCCTGGTCGGAACATGGATATTTTGGGATATCACAATATCTCCTGTTTAAATTAATGCACCTTATATACTTGGTAAAGGGTGGAAGGCTCGGCCTTATGCCTGGTGACTTGTTCCACTCTTGCCGCCCTAGTTTCCGTCATACCAGTGTTATGTTCCTTGATTTTGCGTTCCTTACACGGTTGGGTGATTTATGGGACCCCCTTAACAGTTCGCTTTGAATAAAACTCCTCCAGCAAGGCCCAACCTTGGTTTTACCATTTGCCACCTAAGCCCTTTTCCCTTGGGTTTTCGCGAGCCCAAGGGTCATCTTTATTCCCCCCCCCCCCGGGGCCAGTGCTCCTTCGAGTGTTGGTCCAACTTGTCAACCGTCGGTGGCCACCAGGGGCAACTCTGGGCTGGCCTATCGGAAGTTTGGACAATCCGGTGTGCCCTGAGAACGAGATATGCACAACTCCTATCGGGATTTGTCGGCGCATCGGGTGGCTTTGCTGGTCTTGTTTTACCATTGTCGAAATGTTTTGCGAACCGGGATTCCGAGACTGATCGGGTCTTCCCGGGAGAAGGTATATCCTTCGTTGACCGTGAGAGCTTGCGATGGGCTAAGTTGGGACACCCCTGCAGGGTATATAATCTTTCGAAAGCCGTGCCCATGGTTATGAGTCCGATGGGAATTTGTTAATGTATGGATGTAGATAACTTGACACTTTACTTCATTAAAATGCATCAACCGTGTGTGTAGCCATGATGGTCTCTTCTCGGCGGAGTCAGGGAAGTGAACACGGTTTGAGTTATGCTTGAGGTAAGTAGTTTCAGGATCACTTCTTGATCGCTTCTAGCTTCTCGACCGATGCGTTGCTTCTCTTCTCGCTCTCACTTGCGTATGTCAGCCACCATATATGCTTAGTGCTTGCCGCAGCTCCACCATATTACCCCTTACCTACCTATGAGCTTAAATAGTCTTGATCTCGCTGGTGTGAGATTGCTGAGTCCTCGTGACTCACAGATTCTACCAAAACAGATGCAGCTGCCGAGGATACCAGCGCAGATGGCGCAACTGAGCTGAAGTGGGAGTTTGATGAGGCCCTTGGTCGTTACTATGTTTCGTTTCCAGATGATCAGTAGAGGAGCCCAGTCGAGACGATCGGGGATCTAGCATTTGGGGTTGTCTTCTTTTCATTTGAACTTGACCGTAGCTGGTCTATGAGTGTATTTTGAATGATGTATGATCTTAAATTATGTATTGTGTGAAGTGGCGATTGTAAGGCAACTCTCTTTATCCCATTCTTGTTCATTACATGGGATTGTGTGAAGATGACCCTTCTTGCGACAAAACCACCATGCGGTTATGCCTCTAAGTCGTGCGTCGACACGTGGGAGATATAGCCGCATCGTGGGTGTTACACTGATGCACTACATCGCGCTGCCCAGGGGGAACGGACATGAGGGGTGATGGTGCCCGTGGACTCGATCGAGGGCCCCTCGCGAGGATAAAGCCGAAATACTAGGGTTCGGCGTGGTGCGTGCGCGCAGAGGCAAGCCCAGTGTGCACACACCTACCTAGCCCCACGCATGAGGCACGCGAGAAGAAGTGGCGGGCGACTGCCACCTCTCTCATGCCCTTAAGCCAAAAACAGCTCAGGAGAAGGAAACAGCTCGAGGAACCAGTGTTCAAGAATACCAAATCCATTGGAAGATTACTAAAAACAGCAAGCAACTTCAGAAAGAAAATGAACAGCCGCATCCAGCACCTAATCTAGTCTTCTCACCAGCGCGGAGCTAAGTGCTGCCACTAAGACGTGGGAGGGAGCCCCCATGAGTCCCCAGGGCGACTCCAGGAGACTCCGGGGCGTGTACAGCCCCACTCATCATTACGTGAGAGTGTCACGAGCGGAGACCTTCACAGGCCGGAGCCTTTCTTCAGGGGTAGAACTTCCGGAGGTGCTAGATGTTCCAGGCGTTCTTGATGAGGACCCCATCCTGTGTCTCCAGGTGCACGGCGTCGGGCCTGGAGACACGGGCAATCCTAAACGGGCCCTCCCACATGGGAGAGAGCTTGTGCAGCCCCTCCGTGGAGAGCACCCGCCTTAGGACGAGGTCGCCCACCTCTAACATCCAGGAGCGGACGCTATGGCAGTGGTACCGCCGCAGCACCTGCTGGTACCTCGCCCCCCGGAGCGAGGCTTGACAGCGGCGTTCCTCCCCCAGCACGAGATCCATCCCCCGCGTGCCGTCTTGCCGTGTCCCATCGAACGCCAGGACCCGCATGGAGCGATGCTTGACCTCGTGAGGGAGGACCGCCTCTGCTCCGTAGACAAGGAAGAACGGCATCTCTCATGTTGGCTTGGTCGCGGTGGTGCGGATGCACCACAGCACAGACTGCAGCTCATCGAGCCACCCCCTACCGCAGGCCTCAAGCTTCTTCTTGAAGGTCCGGGTCTTGAAGCCCCTCAGGACTTCCGCATTGGCCCTCTCGTCCTGGCCATTGCTCTATGGGTATGCTACTGAGGCATAGCAGATCTGCGTTCCAAGGTTAGCACAGTATGTTTTGAAAAGGTTGCTGGTCAACTGCGAGCCGTTGTTGGTGATGATGCGGTTGGGGACCCCAAACCGGCTTACGATTCCCTTGATGAACTTGAAGGCCGATCCAGCTGGGATGGTGCACACGGCTTCTACCTCCGCCCACTTGGTGAACTTGTCGATGGCGACATAGAGGTACCGGTAGCCCCCTGGCGCCCAAGGGAATGGTCCCAAGATGTCCAGCCCCCAAACCGCGAATGGCCACGTCAGTGGGATTGTCTGGAGGCCATGCGCGGGCTGGTGGATCAGCTTGGCGTGAAACTGGCATGCTTCACAGGAGCGCACCAGCTCTATAGCATCATTGAGCGCGGTGGGCCAGTTGAAGCCACTGCGGAACGCCTTGCCCACCAGAGTGCGCAACAAGGAATGATGCCCCCAGTCCCCACCGTGTATGTCCGCTAGCAGCTCGAGCCCCTATTCCCTGGAGATGCACCGCAACGAAACATAATTGGGCCTCTTGCGATATAACTCACCATCCTTGATGCAGTACGTGGTGGCCTGACGGACCACACGCTCGGCGTCCTCCTCCTTCTCTTGCAAGGTCCCTTGAAGCAAGTACGCCTTGAACTCTTTGGTCCAGCATCCTTCCTGAGGCTCGAGCGCGAGCAGCAGGTGGGCTCCCGAGGGGTGACCACAGGGGGGCGCCCGTCTCGGGTGCCCATGCCAAGTCCTCCGGAGGCGGTGCTGGAGCCGCGGTGTGGGGGGTCGCAGATGGCTTGAAGAGCCACTCCTCGAACACTCCCGGCTCCTGAGGGAGCCTGCGGGAGGCCCTCTTGGCGATGTCATCGGCTTCCTTGTTCATTCCGCGCGGCACGTGTTGTAGCATCACGCCCATGAACCACTTCTCCATCTTGCGCACCTCCTCTAGGTATGCCTCCATGTGCTCGTCCTTAGGTGTGTACTCCTTGTTGGAGAAGTTGACGAGAAGCTGAGAGTCGCCCTTGATGGTGAGGCGCTTCACTCCCAATGCAGCCGCGGCCCTGAGCCCGGGAAGCAAGCCTTCGAATTCTGCGATGTTGTTGGATACTTTCTCGCCCTGCTAAAAGCAGAGTTGCACTGTGTAACAGAGCATGTCCTTGGTGCGCGAGATGAGGATGGCCCCCACTCCTGCACCTTGCCATGCAAACGCCCCGTCGAAGTACATGATCCATCCATCCGGCTCCTCGTCTCCTGACAGGAGGGAGTAGTCCTCGCCTACCCCGTGGTCGGGAGCGTTAGTCCACTCGGCCATGAAGTCAACGAGGGTCGCACCCTTGATAACCCTGGTGGTGCTGAACTCGAGATTAAATGCCTGAAGCTCAATGTTCCATTCAGCAACCCGCCCGGCTGCGTTCGGGCTCTTGAGCACCCTCTCCAGCGGGTACGCAGAAAAAACCTTGATGGGGTGGCCTTGAAAGTAGTAGCGCAGTTTCCTGGAGGCGGCCAGGAGTGCGAGCAGGAGCTTCTGAGGCATGGGGTAGCATGCCCAGGCCTCCCTCGGTACCGTGCTGACAAAGTAGACAGGGTCCTCGATGAGGAGGGAGGCATCAGCGGAGTCTTGTTCTTCAACAGGGCGCAGGTCCTCCATGGCTTCATGAGGCCCGCCCTCGGGAGCCTTGATAGTCACGGGATCAATCGTGGCCGCAGGAGGAGTGTCGATCAGCAGGTCGGTCGAGGCCCCAGATACATCGTCCTGAGGGTTATGTGCCTTGCTTGATGGTTGTGCATCCTGCTGAGGTTTCTTGTTCGGGCATTCCTTCCTCAGTGCCACCAGGGCGCCACTGGCTGGGTGAGCAGTGGCTACCAGATAGAGCACCAAGGGCTCGAGAGGGCGCGGTGCCACCATCACATGCGGGCTAGTCAAATATCTCTTGAGGTCCTCGAAGGCTGCGTCTGCCTCTAGGGTCCACTCGAATGGCTCCTTCCTCTTCATCAGCTTGAAAAACGGGAGGGCGCGCTCCCCAGCTTGGAAATGAAACCCCCAAGTGAGCTTACGTAGCCCGCCAGCTTCTGCATCTCCTTTAGGGTCTGTGGGGGGTTCATGTCCTCTATCGCCTTGACCTTCTTTGGGTTGGCCTCAATCCCTCTGTGCGACACCAAGAAGCCCAACAGCTTGCCGGAAGGGACCCCAAACACACACTTCTCAGGGTTAAGCCGAAGATCCACCCTGCGCAGGCTGGCAAACGTCTCCTCCAGATCTTCTATCAGGGTCCTGGCCTCCCGAGACTTCACCTCTATATCGTTAACATAGGCCTCTGCGTTCCTCCCAAGCTACGAACCCAGGGTGATATGCATCAGTCGCTGGAAGGTTGCCCCGGCATTACGCAGCCCGAAGGGCATGCAGGTGTAGCAGTACACCCCGCAGGGGGTGAGGAATGTCGTCTTCTCCACATCCTCCACGACCATCTTGATCTGGTGGTAGCCGGAAAAGGCATCCAGGAAGCACAACAGGTAGCACTCGGCGGTGGAGTTGACGAGCTAGTTGATGCGAGGGAGCGGGAAGGGATCTTGCGGGCAGGCCTTGTTGAGGTTGGTGAAGTCGACACACATGCGTTCCTTCCCTCCTTTCTTGGGGATGATGATGGGGTTCGCCAGCCACTCTAGGTACCGTACCTCTCTGATGACCCCTGCGGCTTGTAGCTTTCGGGTTTCCTAGACGATGAATGTATGCTTCTCGGTGGACTGGCAGTGACCCTTCTGCTTCATTGGCCGCACGTTTGGACATACCCTCAGGTGGTGCTCGATTATCCCCCTTGGGACCCCAACCAGGTGTTTGGGTTCCCAAGAGAATACATCCTTGTTGGCTCGCAAAAAGTTGATCAATGCCTCCTCTTGATCCTGAGGGAAGCCTGCCCCTATGGTGAAGGTGGCGATGGTCGTCCCGTCCTCACAGACCAACACTTGCTTCGTCTTGGCTCGGTCTTGGGAGAACAACTACTTCTTCTTGGCCAGCGCTGCTTCCGGGGCCTCCTGACCCCTCTTCTTGTCGGGCAGCACAAACGCGACCGTCCTGAAGGCGAGCTTGAGGGCCTGTAGCGCGCCTTTGGTATCCCCCACCACCGTGAGGACACCGTTGTTGCTAGGCATCTTCATGAGGTTTATGCGGGGTGGGTCGCAGCCATAAACTGGGCCAAGGCCGGGTATCCCAGAATAGCATTGTACGGCATGTCGATTTTGGCAATGTCGAAATCGATGAGCTCGGTGCGGTAGTTGTCACAGGTCCTGAAGGTGACAGGGAGACGGATCTGCCCCAGGGGCCTGGTGGAGCCGCCATCGACCCCAGAGAAAGGCTTGGAGGGGCGGAGCCGGCTGGGCGGCACGTGGAGCAGGCCGAACGCCTCCACGGAGAGCACATTGAGGCCGGCTCCGCCGTCAATGAGGGTTCTGATGATTGCCATGTGGCAGACGGTGGGGGTTCAAAGCATTGGGAGTGCGCCTTCTCCCGTCGTAGTGGCGGGGTGATCCTTGGGGCTGAAGATGAGGTCGGCCTTGGGAGCTGCCCAGCCCGGGGTAGCCCCCGAGCTCACCTGAGTGGCGCCTGCCCGCCGGTAGAACTGCTTGATGTGGCGGTCGGAAGGTGGTGCCTGCGAGCCACCTAGGAGAGCTGCGACGACCGGGGACGCCGGTGCCGCGTAGTGGGCGAGGAAGAGATCACACAGCTCCTCCCAGGAGGCCACAGAAGATGCCAGTAGGTTGAGCAACCAAGTGCGCGGCGCACCTACAAGGGCCATGGGGAGCCACTTAGCCTTCACCTTGGCGTCTCCGCCAGCCGCCCAGACTGCCTCCTCGTATGCTTGAAGAAAGGGGGACAGATCTACCACACCGTCATAGTGCGGCGGCATCTCTAGTCGGAACTTGGGCGGCCATTGCACTCGCCGCAGGGAGAGGGTGAAGCAGCACAGCCCCGGCGCTTCTTCGAGAACACGTGTCGACTGGGCCGACGGAGGAGCGCCCACCATCGGAGTCAGCGGCACGATCTAGAGGTCGAGGAAGAAGATTTTGACGCACCCCTACCTAGCGCGCCAAATGTCGGATTATGGGATCTGCAAACCCTTGAGAGGTTCGAACTCTGGGGTGCGTGCGGAGATCTCAACCTACCCAGCCGGCCTACTCATGATCCTCCTAAGCCTAGCGCGTCAAGCTCAAAGGGACAAAGGGACACAACAATTTATCCTGGTTCGGGCCATCCTTGTGGTGTAATACCCTACTCCAGCATTTTGGTGGATTGCCTTGAAGGGCTGAGGATGAGCTAGTACAGTGTATGAACAAGCCTCGGGAGGTGAGGTGTTCTTGAGCTGGTGTGGTATATGCTAGTTCTACTTGTTCTTCTCCTTTCCCCTATAGTGGGGGCTAGTCCTATTTATCGTGGACTTGGTCCTATTCCCAAATATGAGCGGGAAGGGATCCCACAACGGCCGGATTTGAAAGGGGACAAGTAGTATAGTCTATCCTGACAAAAGTAGTCTTTGCCTGCAAAAAGCCTCTGGTCGTGACGCTGTGGTGGGCTCGTCGATGACCTCCGTCCTGCCGTCTTGATGGTCTTGGTCTCGTTGCACCAGAATGCAAACCTTTGGCTGGTTCCTCGGGACTCCGTGCCTGTGGCCTTCCTCCTTTGCACCGAAGAGGAAACCTGCGCTTTGCGCCCGCCTGGCCTTGGCCGTCATGGCTTACTTCAGCTGAGCCTCGTGAGGTAACTTGCATGGAACTCTCCGCCCGTCAGGAGCCAGCCCGAGGAGGTTGGTCCCCTCGGGGATCTTGGCGCTGTCCGCCTTGCGGGGCTTGGCCCCTCGCGAGGGTCTTGTGTCACTGATGCTGAAGCTGGGCCGTACCAGGCCGTCGATGGAGCCACTAGGCTGGATACCCCCAAATCCAGGACGCCGACAACCCCCTCCTCCCTCCTCCCTCCTCCTCCAGCCAAGCCCTCTGCCGGCAGCCCTCCTCCCACTGCCCGCCTCCCCCTCCTCCTCCCTCCTCCCTCCTCCACCCCTCCTCCTCCCTCCTCCGATCCCACCGCCCCCCCTCCCCCTCTCTACTCCCTCCTCCCTCCATCTCTCCTAAACCCTAAACTCTTTTTTACTGCTCTTGTATAATGTAGTTTTTTTTACTGTTTTTTAGTAAGTGTTTAATAGAATTAGTAAGAAAATTAATAGAACTAGTTGAATTAGTTTATTTTTAGTAAGAACTAGTTTATTTTTATTTAGAGTAAGTGCTTACTTGAACTAGTTGAATTAATAGAACTAGTTTATTTTTTGTAAGAAAATTAATAGAACTAGTTTATTTTTAGGTGTATTTAACAGAATTCTAGGTTGATTTGTTTTGAAGTGGACATGTCATATTTTGAACATGTCACATTTGTTGTTATTTTTTTAGTTGAAGTGTTTATTCCTGCATTGACATCGACGATACCTATCCCGCATCCTCGTTGTCGACTCGGCGTCGGAGGCCTACTTGACCAGAGGGTCCATGTTCGGGACTGGGCTCGGCCGGGCTGGTACTAGGAGGTGCTACCTTCCGGGGGCGCGGCTTGGTGAGGAGCCAGACCGTCATTGACCCGAACCTTTTTTGGTGGCGGTAGCGTGGGCCACTGACGATGCGGAGGCTTGCGTCCCCTGTGAAGGTGAGACGTCACCATGTCAGTGAGGAGGATGAGCACGTCCATTGCTACATGGTTACGTTGGAGGGCAGGTTCGACAATACATGGTAGGTTCTTCAGGGAGATCATTGGAGCTATGTTCCTGTGATGGTTCCTTCTCTTTGGGTGTCCACCGCCAGCGCCGATACATGTCATTCGCTAGGGTTGTAGTTGTATTAGTGGGGTTATATGTATGATACTATTCGAGATGTGTTGGGGATATAACTATTAGGTATGACCCGCCCAGGAGGGTCGGGTTATACCTATGGTGATTCATCATACGAAGCCCACAAGGATATTGAAGATGGCGGTTCAAGATAAGGGCCCAAGTCCCAAGGGCGACTTAAGGCCCGTAGAAATAAACCACCTTATGTATATGACTTGTATTATAAGGCATGTATAGATAGTCACCAAGCCGAACACGTTGTCTATGAGCCGGCCGGGACTCGGAGAGCCGCCGGGCTCAACCTGTGTATATAAAGGGATGATCCGGCAGTGGTTCGGGACAAGAAACAACAGATCGAAATCTAGGTCAAGCGGATTCACTCCTTGGTAATCGAGACATAAGCAATACCACCTCAAACTGGATTAGGCCTTTACCTTCACCGCAAGGGGCCGAGCCAGTAGAAACTCCTGTGTCCTTTGTCCCGTTGAACCCCTTTAAGCTAACCTAGTTGCGATGGCTCCACGACTAAGTCCTTTCGCTAGGACATCTGTCGTGACTATTCCACGATAGTTGGCGCCCATCATGGGGCCAGCGTATGGTGGTTTTGAGTTCTTAAAGGACAGCTTCGAAGGGCTCAAGGGATACGCTATGGGACGGATGACCAAGAGTCGTTGCGGCAAGCTCTACATCAACGATGCAGGCTGGGGGCCCGAGGCCGGCTCAGTTGACTACGGGTACCGGGTCCCCTTTGGCGGAATCCACGTCTTCATCGGCAAGATCGGCGAGCCGGGCCCTGAGCCAGACATCTGCACCGACATCATCGAAACGGCTCAGCGTGCGAGACCCGCCCGAGCTCAGCCCGCCGTGAAACATGCCTTCGTGGGATGCATCCATGGAGCGGAATTTGATGAAGGATCTATGTCTGGCGGTGAGATGGCCATCTACTCTGATGGTGAGTCATCCACATGCGAGAGTACTTCATTGTATCAATTGCAAGATGGCAGGCTCGAGGGCTACTCTGATGGTGACAGTATTCTGGACCTCTATGAGCCGCCAAATAGAGTCGGGATCTTCATGGTTGGTACGCAGCCTGGGCAAAATTCTTCAACCGTGGTAGCGGTGACTTCCGGGTCAGCAGCGGTGACTTCCGGGTCAGCAGCGGTGACAGCAGCCGGGGCAGGAGGGTCCTATGCACCCACCAGCTCAGGTGTTGACGGAGTTATTGGATAGACTCACAGCCTTGTTAACAGCAGAAGTTAACCCGGCAAATCAAGCTCAGCATAGCGCGGAAACTAAAAAGTTGCGTGATGAGATAGCGCAAGCCAAGGAGAACCTGGCAGCAGAGGACGTTAGAATGGCCGCGGAACAGGCTGCCCTGGATGCTCAAGCTCAGCGGATTCAGTCAGAGGCTTCCGGCTTACGATGGATCAAAACGCTTCAAATGAAATCATGAGGAGGAGGCACCAGTCTCGTCTACCTCTAGTTTACGAGGAGAGAAACCTATTTCGCACGCCTGGAGCGGAGACCAGTAATCCGCCGGAGATAAACTGGGCTGCAGCACCTGGAGTTGGAACGCCGGTTTAGCCACGCATGACGGAACCCCCTCGTTTGAACAGTGCTCCACCTCAATGTGTCCCAACACCATCGGGTCATTATTCCAATCCCTTGGAAAACATGGTTGCTGTGGCGGCATGATTGGCGGCTCTCCCGGTGGATGGCGACTCTCCAGCAGCGGTTGAAACACGAAAGGCTAGAGAGCTTCTTTAGACAGCATTGGTGTAGCAGGAGGCATATTCTTACAGTCGAGATAGGATTCACTCGACCCCTCGCCCAAGCCGGAGTTACAGCAGGCACATGGACTCACCAGCCGTTTCAAGCAACGCCAGCGCCGTGAGCAGCAACGTGGGCATGACCCGGCGTGTGATGGAGCTCATAATTTGGTTGATCAGCACAGAGTGCGTCAAGAGGCTAAGCAGGCGGCTCACCAGCCCCTTCCGGTTTACCCAACAGCTTCGGTAGAGGAAGGCGTGACCTCTAGATCTACAGGTGTACTCTGTTTGGTGCCGGCTTTGTGTAATGAGCGTTTGCCCAGGGATTTCAAAGGACCTCGTAAGGTGGCTAATTACACGTCCGACTTACCCCCTGAGGTGTGGATTGAAAGTTATGAGATGGCCATGGAACTGTTGGAGGTTAGTGACGCCACGTGTGCTAAGTATTTCACCATGATGCTGGATGGAACGACCCGTACTTGGTTAAAAGGGCTACCGGCTAATTCCTTTGGGTCATGGGCTGAGCTAAAAGCCTGGTTTATTCAGAACTTTAAAGACACATGCAAACATCCCATTTCGATTGTGGACTTGGCTACTTGCACCCAAGAGGAGGGTGAATCAACAACCCATTGGGTGCGTTGGGTCAAAGCTATCATACATTCATCCGATAACATGAATGCCGACTCTGCAGTCTTAATGTTGGAGAAAAATTGTCGTTCTTTGCCTCTTAAGCAGAAGCTGGGGCGGCTCAAGTGCGATTGTAATGATATGGGGCAGCTGATGGCGGCTCTAATCAAATATGCCGACTCTGATAGTACCAAGGACCCCGAGTCTGATGATGACAAGCCGGGAAAGGGAAAGAAGAATGGCAATGCCAAGGGTCAGCAGCATAACCCGGCGAATCAGGAGGGCAATGGTAAATGCAAGGTTGATGGTAACTCGGAGTTTGTGGCTAACACCAATGCACAGAGCAATAATCAGCGTCGTAAGGGGAGGCCGCCTCCTCGGACCGGTGGATCAGGTCCTACTCTTGAGCAGTTGCTGACTGAGCCCTGTCCAAAGCATGGCACGCAGGAGAAACCAGCTACTCACCTTTGGAAAGATTGTTCAATTATGAGGGCTTTCAAAAATTCTAACTCGTTTCACAGCAATCATGGGCCGGGCGGCGACTCAGGTTCCGGTGGCGTCCTTTGGGGCCATTGTGAAGAAAGAAGCCTAAAAAGGAAAAGAACAAGTTTGCTGGTTCAAACTTAAGCCGATGGGAAAGTATTACTGCACATATTCAGAATGGCGGCTTAAAAGGGGGCCTAATTGTATATGACTAGTTACAGCGGGTTATCTAAGCTGCAATGAGCAGTTTGATGTCTATAAAAGGAGAAATCTGTTGAGCATTGAATTTAACTACAGCCGGTGAAATAAGCCGCCATGGCCAAGTTGGTTTATCAGGAAGAAAATTTTACTAAGTCCCAGACAAATAGGTTTCACATATTACAACAATAAATTTGTATCTAGCGCTGTGTGAAAAAAGAAAATAAATCAAAAACCTAAAGCATTACAGCAGCAGAAGAACTAGTACAAGGGGGACACCTATGCATCTGCGAAGCAGGATTTCGGATAGCAAAAGGAAGGGAAACAGGTTCTGCACGTCTTAACAGGTATGCTCGGATCTAAAACGAACTATGAAGAACTACGAAGAACACAACGAACTTCTGAAACCCTAATGTGGTTTGGAGCATGAAAGGGGGAAAACTTACAGATACAGATCGGGCTGCGGTGGAGCACCAATGTTTCTGGTCCGAATCAGGTTGATGCAGCGGCCGAGGACAAGGCTGGCGATGAGCTTCGCGGCGGTGGTGGAACTTGAGCGGCAGGAGAGTCGTGAGAGGAGGAAGATGAAGGAAAGGGGGGAGAATGAGAAGGGGTCGTTCGTCCCTATTTATAAGGAAAGGTAATAGATAGGCATGAAAAACGAGGAGGCCAAAAAAACATGGTTATCCAGCTGCTCGGGCGCCTCGATTCTCGAGACGGCTATTAAGATAAATATCCGTTGAGATATATTGGATATTGCATGAATTAATGACAGGTGACGTCATGGTGGGTTATCGCAGTTCTAGGAGATGACGTCATGGCGGGTTATGAATTCTTGCACAAATAAAGAAGGGAAGATTTTTCTAAGTGGTAAAGATTGACATGAACCAGTTCAAATCAACCTGGGGCCTAATGTTGGGGATATAACTATTAGGTATGACCCGCCCAGGAGGGGCCGGGTTATACCTATGGTGATTCATCATATGAAGCCCATGAGGATATTGAAGATGGTGGTTCAAGATAAGGGCCCAAGGCCCAAGGGCGACTTAAGTCCCGTAGAAATAAACCACCTTATGTATATGACTTGTATTGTAAGGCATGTATAGATAGTCACCAAGCCGGACACATTGTCTATGAGCCGGTCGGGACTCTGAGAGCCACTGGGCTCAACCTGTGTATATAAAGGGACGACCCGGTGGCGGTTCAGGGCATGAAACAATAGATCGAAAGCTAGGTCAAGCGGATTCGCTCCCTGGTAATCGAGACATAAGCAATACCACCACAAAATGGATTAGGCCTTTACCTTCACCGCAAGGGGCCGAACAAGTATAAACTCCTGTGTCCTTTGTCCCGTTTAACCCCTTTAAGCTAACCTAGTTGCGATGGCTCCACAACTAAGTCCTTTCGCTAGGACATCTGCCGTAACTATTCCACGACAAGATATATTAGTGGTAATATTCGACCATGTACGGACGCAAGAGATGATTTAGTTTTGCTTATTGAATGCATGCTAATTTTAATACTAATTTATTTCATGATTTAGTTTTGCTTATTGAATGCTCAAATTGGAGAACTACTCCTATTTTGAATGCTCAAATTGGAGAGCACTATGCAAGGCGTATGCATTTGATTAGTTGATAGGTTATAGGGTTTCACTAAGTCCTAAGATGAGGATAATAATTTCTTCATTTAGATTTTGTTTTTGCAGCCAAATCTCCATGTCGTCGCCGCCGCCGTCCCCGTCACCGACCCCCTCCGACCTCGAGGTGAGACCAGCCAAATCTCCATGTCAATATGAGTCCTATAAGATATTTTGAAATGTTTTTGTTCATATATTCAACCATTGAAATGCAATGACCATAAAGTTCGAATGCAATGACCATCAAGTTTGAATGCAAATAGGATATGTGCTTGCCCATGTGGCAATGTTTGCAGGTAACACCTATGAGTGGCCTATGTTTTGCCGGAGTGTTGATTAATTTCTGTTCTAGAAAATTTCAGGCGCTCGATATGTCATTTTTTCTTTTGCAAAGGTCAAGCTGGATTTTTCTGTGAATTTTGGCATGACTTGTGCTAGAATATGTAGGAAATATTCGAGTGGCCTAGATTTTCTAGAAAGATAATTAAACGACACTTCGGGTTGACTTTAGGTCTGTCGAGGCTCCATATATGACAATCAAAAAATGAGTCAGGGAGAAAGTCTGCACCATATATGAGAGAGGAAGAATCTCGACTATCATCGTGGGGGTGGTTTCTCCTTCTTCTCCTTATGCTAGACCTTTGTTATGCACTAGGGGAAGGAGGAGTAACGACCATCATTGACGGTCAAAAAATTAGTGAGGGAGTGTGTCCACCATATATGAGAGAAGAAGAATGCCGACTGTTGTCGTGGGGGTTGCTTCTCCTTTGTTCCCGTGTGCTAGACATTTTGGTTTAGTGCACTCGGGGACGATGGTAGGAGCGACCATCACCAACGGTCGAAAATATACACCACGTGAGCTGACAATTTTCAAAAAAAGACTAGACAGACCGATAGTCAACCTATGCTGAATAATAATGATCTAATTTAGTTTTTGTAGTACATTTATTTAATTTTGGAAGTTTATTCTTTGAATTATGAACATAGGAAATGTCGTCGGACGAGAAAGTCTCCCGGAGTGCTCCTGGTGCGGCGACGACCGGGGTTTCTGCGACAGTCCTCCCTTGGTAGAAGGTCGGCGCTTCAGCATTAAGCTCCAGGAGACCTTCGATGTTGAAATAGTATGCAATGATGCAAAGTGTTTTTTTCATAATTAAGCTCGACTTCTTCTTCTCATTCAACGTGTAATTTTCGTCTTTTACAATTCGACTAGCTTATCCCATGCCATGCAAGACGCTATGTCTTGGAGAGGATGGATTTTGAAGATCATGAAAATATGGAAACAAAGATTGTTCACCTAAGGACCCATCATGGTTTTGATTTTCCTGTAAATCTATACAATTATGTGGGCGTATCCCATTTTGGCTGCCCGAATTGGGAAGCACTTTGCAAGGCATATGATTTCCATGAGGGTATGCTTGTCACCATGGATCTTGGTGATCCTGACATCGAGGAAGACAATATGGACATTTGGGTCCCTGTTGATACACTTCCAATTCTACCGCTATGTGAGTTTCTCAAACATAGTTATTAAGTAATTTATATTGTTTATTTCAAAATAGTTGACAACTTATTTCCATTGGTAGCTTATTTTCACTCTTCAAAGAATGTGCAGAAGATGGTAGATAGAACCTACTACACCGATGGCACAGAATTAACTTATCAGGAGAAAAATCATCTGATCTTATTTATTAATGATCTTGAGAATTACAATATCTATTATCAAACTCATGCACATTATGGTCAATACATGCCACTAGTGCATGTGTTGAACTACTGTAACATTCATGGAGATGGCATGTTAAGATTTTTTTACTATTACGACATATGTGCATCTTTTGCATAAATTCTTCTAAAACTAAACTACATTGCTAACTACGAAGTTATTACTATGTTTTTCAACAAAAAATCCCGAAGGATTGTGTGCCTCATATGATGTTTCCGAAAGGTCACCTTGATGTTATGAGCTTACGGCCAGGTCATCCTACGCACCACAGCTGTTCATACCGGATTTCTAAAACCAATGAAGACATGACAATCAAAGATTGGAAACAATGTATGGTCAGTCGTAGGGAGGTACTTGGAAGCAACATTGTGCAACACGCAAGAACTGGAGACAGGATAATCTCCATTCTCCATAATGGAGAGTCATGGCCTATCTTGTTTTATGCTATTTTACCTAAGAGAGTGTAGTAGGTCCGGTACAATGTGTTATTATGTGGTACAATGTGTTAGAGTTGATGTTGATGAGGAGGAGGAGGAGTTGTGATTATGACTAGTCACCAACTTGCTATATGATGTCTCATTGACGAAAAGGATGATCATGAGGAGTTCTTATATGACAATGATGTATTATGATGATAAGTTGTTAATGATATGATGATGATGATGATGAGTTATTATGTCACTGGGTGAAAGAACCGCGGTTTAGTTTCAAGTGGATGGATCCGAAGTGACCATTGGTCACTTTGGATCCATGCATTTGAAATTAACCCACGGTTCTTTCACCCAATGATGTAATAACTCATTATGATGTAAAAACAATCTTTAAATTGCTACTGTATAAAAACTTGTATAATGGCATATGAATACGACATAAAAGAAAAAAGAAACACGTAACAATAGTAGTAGCATAGGTAGGGAGGTGTGCTGCTAGTAACTACCAGTAGCACTCTCTACCAAAAGAGCTACTGCTAAGCAGGAATAGCAGTAGCATGGTCAAACACACGCTACTGATACACTTTAGTCATAGCATCGTATCAGTAGCGCGCCACCCCGCGCTACTGCTATACCTAAAACCGGCACTACTGCTAGCCTTTTCCCTAATAGTGTACAAGCTCGTTGCAGCAAGTCTAGAGGATGCTTATGCTGAGTGAGAGTGAGGCCAGCGGATGACCGTGAGACCTCCAGGCCAAGGAATTAATGTAGAGCACCCAGATCCTTGACCGCAAAGTAACCACCCAGAGCAGATAACAGACGACCAACAGCCGTCCCGTAGGAGCTGATGAAAATAATGTCATCAACATAAACTAGCAAATACATAGTAACCTCAGGACGGTGGAACAAGAACAGAGATGTGTCAGTGGTGGATGGAACAAGTCCATGACATCGAAGGACCGAACCAAGTCGT
>NC_041387.1:379529932-379593810 GCF_002162155.2 Triticum dicoccoides
ACACAAATGATGTGGACGAGCAAGATCAGCAAAACCTGGAGGTTGCCGCATGTAAAGCTCTTCCTCCAAGACCCCATGAAGGAAACCATTCTAAACATTAAGCTGATGCAGAGATCACCCTTTGGAAACAGCCTAGGACAAAAGCAGATGAATAGTGGTAGGTTTGACAACCGGGCTAAAGGTATCCTCATAATCAAGACCATACTGCTGCTTGAAACCCTTGGCCACAAGTCGTGCCTTGTACCGCTCAATAGAACCATCAGCGTGCTTCTTGACCTTGAACATCCACTTGGAGTCAATAATATTGAGATCGGACACAGGAGGAACCAGGCGCCAAGTGTCATTCCTTTGGAGAGCCTGAAACTCCTCCTCCATGGCAGTACGCCAATGGGGGATCCGAAGAGCTGCCTGGAAGTGGCGAGGCTCAGAAGTGGGATCAGCATCTGCATGTGCCACACATGCCGCAATCCATGCAACTGTGCCGTCAGTGCGCTCCTTCAGCTGAACAATACCACTCTGACTCCGCGTACGAGGACGCAGAACAGCGGTAGGAGGCGGGGATGGGGCCAGCAACGAAGTCGAGGAAGATGGCGACGGTGATGGGGGAGAGGCACTCGAGGAGGCCGTGCCAGGTGACAGGCCTGGTGAGGACGGCCCAGGAGAGGCAGAAGAAGCACTTGGCGACGGCGGCTCAGCCATCCTGGGCGGGGCCTAAGAGGCGCCTGGCAAGGGCAGCCAAGGCGGCCCAGGAGGGGCTGAAGAGGAGGCCAGCTCGGCCTGCTCCATCATCAGGCCAGGTGGCGCGGAGATGACACGATCATGGGTGCATGCCCCATGCACCTGATCGACGTCCAGCACACGGGGAGGCGGCTGCTAGTCCAGAAGCTCAAGGCGCGCTTGTCGTCCAATACATGCACCATGATTAGGTAGCAACAAGAGGGTATATGCGGCATCTACAAATTGACCAGGCAAAGGTAAAACAAATTTCTCAGATTCAGTGGGAGCAGTGGGAATGACCGAAAGTGCAGAAAAGGGAAAAACATTCTCATCAAACACCACGTCACAAGAAATGTAGACACGGTTAGAGGGAACATGAAGACACTTGTACCCTTTGTGAAGAGAACTATAACCAAGAAACACACACTGTTTAGACCGAAACACCAACTTGCATTTGTTATGTGGACGAAGATGTGGCCAACACGCACACCCAAAAACCCGGAGAAACGTATAATCAGGAACTTCATTCAGCAAGAGTTCAAGTGGTGTTTTCATATGAAGAAGTCGTGTAGGAAGTGTCTTAATGAGGAAATAGGCGGTGCAAAAAGCATCACTCCAAAACCAAAAATGAACAGAGGCATGAGCAAGCAAGGTGAGACCAGTCTCAACTATATGAAGATGCTTACGTTCAGCTACACCATTTTGCTGATGTGTATGAGGACAAGAAACACGATGCGTAATTCCAACCTTACTAAAGAAAGCGTTGAGGTTGTGGTACTCACACCCCCCAATCGGATTGCACAGGAATTATTTTATGATTGAGCAGACGCTCAACATGCGCTTGGAATCGCAAGAAAACATTAAACACATCAGACTTGCGCTTGAGAAGATAAAGCCAAGTGAAATTACTGTAAGCATCAATAAAACTTGCATTGTAATTATGACCACTAATAGAGGTTTGGGCATGGCCCCATACATGTGAAAACACAAGCTCAAGCGGTTTGTTGACTACACAACTCAACTCAGAAAAAGGAAGCTGATGATTCTTGCCTTCCTGACATGCATCACAAACTACAGCAGCATTTTTATTGGACACAACTGGAAGCCCATAACGATGAAGAATATGGCTGACAATGGGGTTGGCAGGATGACCAAGGCACGCATGCCAATGTTACGAAGACAAACGAACATCGTTGAAAGCAGATGGAGCTGGTGGCACATCAAGTGCATAAATACCATGGCATAGTCGTCCTCTAAGAAGTATGTCCCTCGTGTCCCAGTCCTTAACAAAGAAATGAAACGGGTGAAACTCAGCAAGGACATCATTATCACGAGTAAGTTTAGGAATAGACAACAAACTACGTGAAACAGAGGGAACTCGAAGGACATTAAGAAGACATAATTGTTTGGATCGACGAGTAAGAAGGGATGCCTTACCAATATGTGAGATGTGCATACCTTCCCCATTAGCAGTGTGAACCTGATCAAGTCCATGGTACGACTCCTGTGTAAAAAGCATGCCCATATCACTCGTCAGGTGGTTCATAGCTCCTGTATCCATGTACCAAGATGCATCAACTAGATAGGAAGGAGTATGTCCCTGTTCATGACTCGCCAGAGCAGCTTGCTTCTCATTCCCTTACCATTGTTCCCGATGCCCAAAAAAATCCTTTTTGCAGCGGCAATGGCAACAGGAAGCGAGGTGACCATCAAGACCACACAGCTGGCAGGGGACCTGAGCTCCACATGAAGGACAACAGGCACAGACGTGACCACCAGCGGAGGTAGTGGTGTTCCGTGGGTTGGGCGCGGCTGGCGGCTTGCCACCAGTTGGTGGCGTGTAGGGCTTGCCCTTACCGCGTGTTGCAGCATAGGCGGAAGGGAAACTTGGTGCAGAGCGATGAGACTGGATAGGTTGTTCTGTGGCAAGGAGACACGCATACAGCTCACGTAGCTGGATGGGAGTGTCACGACCATTGATATTCTCCACCAAATTATCGTAGTCGTCACCCAGCCCAAGAACACATAAGATGTCAACTCCTCTTGCCCAAGAGCCCTGTCAATGGAGGCAAGTGTGTCCGCCATACCTGTCACCTTGTTGAAGTAGTCAGTGTGGTGAGATCATTAAGCTTCACCTCCCCACGCGCAGTGCGAATAGCGTGAGCACGTGCCTGGGACTGCGAAGCAAAACTGGTATGAAGAGTCATCCATGCATCCCGAGACATAGCTATCGGCGTTCTGGATATGGGGGTACCCAGACTTGCCTGCATGTGGCCCACGACGTGGCTCCATCGACGGCCTGGTACGGCCCAGCTTCAGCATCAACAACTCATGACCCTTGCGAGGGGCCAAGCCTCGCGAGGCGGACGACACTAAGACCTCCAAGGGGATCGGGCCCCTCAGGCTGGCTCCTGAGGAGTGGAGATTTCTATGCTAGGCACACCTCCAAAGGTTCGGCTGACATGAGCCATGACGACCAAGGCAAGGCGGGCGCCAGCGGGCGCAGAGTACCAGTTTCCTCTTTGGTGCAAAGGAGGCAAGCAGCAGGCACAGAGTCCCGAGGAATCAACCAAAGGTTTCCATTCTGGTGCAACAAGGCCAAGACTGCCAGGATGGCAGGACAAAGGTCACCACCGAGCCCACTGCAGCGTCACGGCCAGAGGCTTTTACAGGCGAAGACCACTTTAGTCAGGATAGGACGTACTTGTTGTCTCCCTTCGAATTTGTCCGTTGTGGGAACCCTTCCCGCCAACATTTGGAAAGAGGACCAAGGCCACTATAAATAGGACCTAGCCACCACCATGGAAGGGGGGATCCACGGAGGAGAGATTGGATCGATCAAATCGGATCCATTCCACCCTCACCACCTCGCCAGCTCACTTGAGCTCAAGAACACGCCTCCTGAGGTTGTTCCCCACTGTACGAGTTCTTCCTCAGCCCCTCAAGGCAAATCCACCACAAAGCAGGAGTAGGGTTTTACACTGCAAGGTGGCCCGAACCTGGGTAAACTGCCATGTCTTCCTTTCCCTTCGAGCTCGACGCGATAAGCTATGAGATTAACGAGTAGGCAGGCTGGACAGGTTGAGATCTCTGCACTCACCCTAGAGTTTGAACCTCTCAAGGGTTTGTGGAACCTAAAATCCGACATTTGGCGCACCAGGTAGGGGTGCGTCGGATCTTCTCTTTCGTCGATCTATCCACCGCTGCTCCGACACTTCCATGGCTGACGCGTGTTGGGCTCACACTGAGCGCCAGGCCGCAGTCACAGCCCACGTCGCTCCGACGGCACCGGCAAGCAATAGTTGTCCTCGCCGTCCCCCATCGCCAGCGGCAAATGCTGCCACGGGCCCTGCTAGCCACGAGCAGGAACCTTTATCGCTGCACCCCTTTGTGCGCCGCGAGGGGCGCACCGCCACTCCTTTGCTGACCCCGGCCTCTTTGTCCTCCCACGCGCGTCATGGCCCTGCGAACGCGCAGGCCACGCTGCTCATGTCATGGGAGCTTCTGCCCTACCGCCCATTCGATGACTTCTACGAGGAGTGGCTCGAATGCATCGCCGAGCTCGCTAGCACCGTCAGAGACACTGTTGCACCAGCCCGCTCACTGCCTCAGCCGCCGCCTACTACAGGCGATGTGGCTCATGGGGCGCCTCCTCCACCTCCAGTGCAGGGCTCCATCGTTGAGCCGAGGCGGGCAGCGCCACGGCGTGACCCGCAGCATTAGGCGCCCGTGCATGAAGAAGCAAGCTGTCAAGTGGTGCGGCGGCCCCAAGAAGATGCACGTGCGCTTCCCGCACCTCCACGTCAAGACCGTGCTTCGCCTATGATGGTGGCGCGCGAGCACCAAGACCATGCTCCACCACCTCGACAGGCTCCCGTGACCATAGCAGGGTGCCGCGTGTTCACTCCGAAGTTGCGCAACGTCATCTGGCTGGGGAATTTCAAGCCTGACCTGCCCCCATGCTACAACGGCACCGCCGACCCTGCTGAGTTCCTGCAGCTCTACGAGCTAAGCATCGAGGCGGCCAGCGGCGTGAGAAGATCATGGCGAACTGGTTTCCCATGGCCCTCAAGGATGACACGTGCTCCTGGCTCCTGAACCTCCCTGTGGGGTCGGTCTCCTCCTGGGATGAGATGCGCGAGCGCTTTATCGCCAACTTCCAGGGCATGCGCGACCGCCTGCTGGCTGCGGGTGACCTACGACGCATCAGGTAGCAGCTAGGAGAGACCCTGCAGAAGTACATCTAGTGCTTCAACAACGTTCGCCTCAAGTTTCCCAAGGTGTCGGATGAGGCCATCATCTCAGTGTTCAATGATGGCGTCCGCGATGTCAAGCATGAAGACCTTTGCACAGCTCTGGAGATGTTCAACATGGCGAACAAGTGCGCGAGGGCTAAGGAGGGACACCTCTCCCTCCTCGAGCTCCCCGATGCTGACCCACAAGACAAGAAGGCCAAGGGCAAGGATGTGAAGCGCAAAGGGCCGGCTGTGCTTGCAGCCGAACCAGAGAGGAAGCGCGGTTGCGATCCCCTGAGTCATCCAAGGGCAGCCGTCCCTTCTGCGTCTTCCACAGCGTACACAGCCACAACACCAATGACTGTCAGGAGCTCAGGGCCCTCTGCGACGAGCGCCTCGGTCGTCACCCTGAGCACAATGATCGAGGCTACGGCTGTGGAGGTGGCCCAGGTGGAGGCTGCTGGGACGGCCGCGACCATCGTCAGGAGTGGCGCGACAAGCCTAGGGAGGACTGCTGGCAAGGCCAGCCTCGCGAGGGCGCCTGGAGGGATTAGCCTCGTGAGAATCGGCCTCAGGGCAACGCTGGTCTTCCTCCGCTGCCTCCGCTGCCAAGAAGGAATGAAGACCACCACCAGGACGAGGGGGTTGGGGGCTTCCAAGAGCCTCGCACCATCGACTGCATCTTGGGCGGCTCCCAGGCCCCAGCCTCTCATGGCGCCTTCAAGCAATTTGCGCGTGAGGTGAACGCAGCCCTCCTCAAGCTCGAGGCGACACACCCGCTTAGGTGGTCCAAGTACGCCATCACCTTCAATTCCTCCGACCAGCGCAAGTGCGCAGCCATAGCTGGCACGCTCCTAATGCTCTGGTCACCCATCATCAGCAATGTACTCGTCACCAAGACACTCATCAATTGCGGAGCAGGGGTCAATGTTCTCTCTGTCCAGACATTCAATAGGCTCCAAGTGCCATACTACCAGCTCCAGCCTACCAAACCCTTCTCAGGGGTGACCAACGGCTCCACGCATCCAATCGGGCAAGTCCGCCTCCCTATCACCTTCGGGAAGCGTGACAAATACCACACCGAGCTCATCGACTTAGACGTCGTCCACATTCGCCTGCCGTACAACGCCATCCTCGGGTACCCAGCCCTAGCCAAGTTCATGGCGGCAACGCACCACGGCTAAAACATCCTCAAAATGCCAGGGAGCGATGGCATCATCATGGTCGCCTGCGAGGAAAAGGACGCAGTGTGCTCTCTTGAGCACGCCTACCAGGCTGCAGCGGTCGAGAACCCTAAAGACGAGGGTGTTGTCTTCCCTCCTGAGGTCGCCTCCAAGACAAAGAAGCAGCTGCTGGGCCAGGGATCTCAGGAGGAGGCATCGCCTGACGGTGTTGCATTGAGCCTCACATCCGTGGACAGGGCACCTTCACGCATCGCATAGGAAGGCGTGCCCGGCGCCCCTCTCAGGTTGGGCTCAGGGGATCTCCTTTGGAGGGCCTCTGACCTGGCCAACTTCACGAGGGAGGCGCTCGTGCACCATGTGGAGGCATGCTTCATTGCGCGCTTCCAAGGAGAGAGCACAGGGCGCGAGGCACCAGGCACTCAGGAATTCATCAGCAAGGTAGTCAAGGAAATTCAGGAGGCGAGGGCTCTGTAGGGCGACCGCCGCCCACCACAAGGCGCGCCTCCTTGCCTTGGTGAGGACGAGGAGTTGTGCGTCTGCGTCGACATCCCAGGGCTCAACAGGGCCACGTCTCAGAAGTTCTTCTGGTTGTCCCGTGTCGGCCGATGCGAGGGTCCCCCTCACAGCTATGTCCGCATGCCTTTCGGCTTGCTGAGCGCGGCTGTTGCATCTCAGCGCCACATGCGGGGCGTCCTAGCAGCTCGGGAGGCTAAGCACCAGGCGGTCCTGGCGGAGATGGCGATGGATCCTCATGAGCCCACCGGGCCCCCAGAGCCTCCCGAGGTTTAGGGCCAGTCATGTAGGGTAGAAACCTAGATGCCCGATCTTTCACGTTTGGAGAGAATCCTACCAAGAACACGAAGAACACGAGGGGAAAACAAGGGGAAACACAAGAGAAATTACTCAACCAACAAGATTGATTACACATGTGCTAGATCCTCGAAACATAAAGAGTGATACACGATTCAAGGTCAACAAAGGACGATACAAAAGGTCTTCTCCGTGAGGAGGTCTTGATGGGTCTTCCTGTGATGGGGTCTTGAATCCGCCTGGGGGATCTTCTCCAAAGAGGTCGTGAGCTCCGAGGAGAAGTAACCATGTGGATGAGCAAAGCTCTATTTCAAGTATGAGCTATCACAATGCTGACCTTAGAAAGGATGAGGGGGAGGTCTATTTATAGTCTAAGCCACGAAGGGGTAAGTGGGAGAGGATACATGGGGTGAAACCCTTTTTAGTGCGCGTAGACAGGCCGGTAGTACCGGTCATGGGGGCGGTAGTACCGCTGGGAGCTCATGCGGGGTGGTAGTACCGGTCATGGGGGGGGGTGGTAGTACCGCTGGGAGTCTAGGCGTTGGTTCTTGGAGGTGTACGCAGAAGGGGCAGCAATTGTACCGGTTGTCGGGGCGGTTGTACCGATCTTTTGGCATTTACCAGTACAACAGGTGCAGCACCGGCCTTGCACCGCTCGATCGCAGAAGGTGGGCCGGTTGTTGGGCGGTAATCGGCCAGTTGTACCGCCCAGGCGGTAGTTGGGCGGTTGTTCTGGTCCTTCTGGGCTAGGTAGATTGTCTACATGCTCTTGATGTTCATCTTGCACCGTAACTTCTCCTTGGTTGCTTCCTTAGTACCTAAGCACACAAAGCATCTCCGTTTGAGGTAGTAGCCATGTCTCAAGTAGGTCAAAGGGAAGTTCAACAAAGATAGAGTTAACCTCGGATTGAATAGCACGTGCTCGAGCTCTTGTCATGGGTCCACTTGGAGCTTGGGTAGTCGAAGTAGTGTCCATGGATATGACCGAGGGATGCTCCACATCATCTCCCCTCCCTTGCGAAAGATCCGACCTCGGATCAAAATCCTCATCACCATGGTATGGGGAGAGATCGTTGACATTGAAGATGTCGCTCACGGAGTACTTGTCGCATGGGATGTCGATCTTGTAGGCGTTGTTGTTATAGTGTTCAAGCACCTTGAAGGGTCCATCGGCGTGTGGTAGAAGTTTGGACTTGCGTTCGTTGGGGAAGCGTTCCTTTCGAGGGTGTAGCCACACAAGATCTCCAATGTTGAATATCATGGGTTGCTTGTTGGTGTTGAGGTTAGTCATGAGTCATTGTACTTTGTGCTCGATGGTGTTTCTTGTATCTTCATGCATCTTCTTGAGGTAGTTCACTCGGGCACTCACGTCCATGTTGGTGCGCTCTTGTAGTGGTAGAGGATGAATGCCCAATGGGCACACAGGTTGAAACCGTAGACGACCTCGAAGGGGGACTTGCTGGTAGTCGAATGTCTTGTGCGGTTGTAGGCGTACTCGACAATGGGTAGACACTCCTCCCACTCCTTGATGTTCCTCTTGAGCAACTCGCGTAGTAGAGTGGAGAGCGTACTGTTCATCACCTCCGTTTGGTCGTCGGTTTGTGAATGGTATGCCGAAGAGAACAAGAGATTGATTCCAAGCTTGGCGCATAAGGTCTTCCAAAAGTAACTCAAGAACTTGACGTCGCGGTCTGAGACAATCATCTTTGGGACTCCATGGAGGCATTAGATTTCCCTACAAAAAAGATTTGCACTATGTGAAGCATCGTCTATCTTGTTGCATGGGATAAAATGAGCCATCTTAGAGAATCGGTCCACAACAACAAACACATAATCCTTTACATTTTGAGTTCCAGGCAAACCAAGTGCAAAATCCATGCTAATGTCTTCCCAAGGTTGATAAGGAATAGGAAGAGGCATGTAAAGACCATGGGATTGATCTTTTGACTTAGCTTTGCTACATGTAGAGCATCGATTGGTGATGTGTGAGACGTCGCGGAACATCTTGGGCCAAAAATAGTTCTCGGAGAGCGTAGCGATTGTCTTGTCGCGTCCAAAGTGTCCCATGATTCCGCCTTCATGAGCCTCTTGCAAAAGGAGCAAACGAAGAGAAGACTCGGGAATGCAAAGTTTGTTAGTTCTCATAAGATAATCATCCTTGATGTAATATCATTCTCAAGATGTATGCATCAAACACTTATCAGAAGGAATAGCAGAAGTAGGATCATACGCATACAAGTCTTTGATGTGCTCAAAGCCAATGACATTCAATTCAAGTTTACTGACTAGCATGCATATGCGGGAAATAGCATCCGCCACTACATTTTCCTTACCTTTGATGTACTTGATAACATAAGGAAATGACTCAATGAATTCACTCCATTTTGCATGACGCTTGTTCAACTTAGTTTGGCCCTTTAAGTACTTAAGCGTTTCATGATTGGTATGGATGATAAATTCATGAGGGCGAAGATAATGTTCCAATTCATGCAAAACTTGCACTAAAGCATATAGCTCTTTGTCATGGGATAATTGACTTGTGCTCCGGAAAGTTTCTCACTAAAGTATGCTATGGGGCGCTTCTCTTGCGTTAACACACCTCCTAAGACATTACCACTAGCATCACAATGAATCTCAAAAGGTTTGTCGAAGTTGGGTAGTGCAAGCACGGGAGCATGAGTAAGAAAATTCTTAAGCTCATTAAATGTGGTATCTTTGGATGGTCCCCAAACAAATGGCGCATTTTCTTACTCAAAGAATGTAAAGGTGAAGCAATGGTGCTAAAATCCTTCACAAAGCGATGCTAGAAACCGGCTAAAGCAAGAAAACTACGCACTTGTTGCAAGTTATTTGGTTGGGGCCAAGTTTTAATAGCATTGATATTAGATTCATCTACATGAACACCCTTAGAAGACACAACAAAACCCAAGAAAACAAGCTTATCAACACCAAAAAGGCATTTGTCCATATTAGCGTAAAGTCGCTCTTTCCTAAGGGTTTGCAACACGGTTCTAAGATGGGTGACATGATCTTTGAGAGATTTGCTAAAAACAAGAATATCATCAAAATAGACCACAACAAATACACCAATATAGGGACGATGAACAAAGTGCAAGACTCGCATGAAAGTACCGGGTGCTTCGGATAAACCCATTGGCATAACAAGCCATTCATATAAGCCAAATTTGGTCTTAAATGCGGGTTTTCTATTCATCACCTTCTTGGATGCGTATTTGATAGTAGCCACTCTTAAGATCAATCTTAGAGAAAATGATGGCTCCGCTAAGCTCATCAAGCATATCATCTAAGCGTGGAATAGGGTAATGATATCTAACGGTGATAGCATTGATGGGACGAAAATCAGAAACCATGCGATAAGTATCGTCTTTCTTTGGAACAAGTATGACTAGAATGGCACAAGGGCTCAAGCTTTCATGTACTTGACCGTTGTCGACGAGTTGTTGTACTTGTCGTTGTATCTCCTTAGTCTCCTCGGGGTTGACGTGGTAGGGAGCCTTGTTAGGTAGAGGTGCTCTGGGTATGAGGTCGATTCGGTGCTCAATGCCTTGTAGTGGAGGTAGACCCGGAGGTAGTTCATCGGGGGAAACATCTTGGAATTCCTGTAAAAGAGAAGACAACACTAAAGGTAGATCGTGAGAGGTGTTAGTTTTTCGTGTCTCGTCCTTGCACACAAGGACATAGTGCATAGCACGTGATGGGTTCTCACACACTTCTCTCATCTCACTTTTGGTGGCAAATAGGACTAAGTTTTTCTTGTCGCTCATCATGGAGGCACCCGATTTTGGCTTGTGGCACTCACTCTCTTTTGGGTGGATCACTCTCTCACTCTTTTCTCCATGATGGGTGGCTTGCTTGTCGGCGATCACTTGACTTAGAGACATAGGTCGTAGCACATACTCCTTGCCTTTCATCTTGAAGCTATAGTGATTGGTACGCCCGTTGTGGATGACGCCGCGGTCAAATTTCCATGGTCGACCAAGAAGGAGGTGGCAAATGGACATCGGGACGACATCACACTCCAAAGTGTCTTCATATGCTCCAATTTTGAAGGAGACTTTGACCGTATCCTCAACTTGTATAGTGTCAAAATCGCTTAGCCATTGGACCTTGTAGGGGTGCGGGTGCTTCGTCTTGACCAATTGGAGCTTGGAACATAGTTCTTCACTTGCCAAGTTGTGACAACTCCCTCCATTGATGATGACCTTGACGGACCTTCTGTTGATGTCGGCCTGGGTGTGGAAGATGTGGCATCTTTGGTATTCGTCTTGTTGATGTTGAAGAGTCAAGACTTTGGAGACAACGAGAGCGGGGATCGAATCCTCATCACAAAAGACTTGATCATCTTTATTTTCGTTCATGCGCCGGTGCATGGCCACTTGCTCAAGGGCTTCCATCTCCTCTTCACTCATGGAGTCATAGGTTCCATTGTCGTTGAGGATCATGGTGCGCTTATTGGTACAATCAAATGACTTGTGGCCTCGACCGCCGCATGTGAAACACTTGATGGAACTAGTCTTGACGGTCTCATCGGTCAGAGTAGATGATGAATCTCGCAGCTTGAAGTTGCTTGTAGTAGGCGGACGACTTGAGGTTGTCGAAGTTTTCTTGTAACTCAACTTGTCGCCATTGCTTGTAGATGGTTTGGTTGAGGTAGGAGTTGTTGGAGTCGTTGAAGCTTGGGTGTTGGAGAAACCGTAGCTCTTGAACGAGTACTTGGCGTACTTGAAGTCATATTGCACTTGACGTTCCACTTTGGTAGCTTGATGCATGATCTCAGTGAGGTTGGAGTAGGGTTGGAAGTCGGCAATCTTCTTGATGGGATGATTGAGGCCATTCAAGAAACGGGCCATAGTTTGCTCATCATCTTTCGTGACATTGGTTCTTATCATGGCAATCTCCATTTCCTTGTAGTATTCTTCAACGCTCTTTGTTCCTTGCTTGAGGAGTTGGAGTTTCTTGAAGAGATCGCGGTTGTAGTAGGTTGGCACAAAGCATGCACGCATGACATCTTTCATTTCCTCCCATGTGGTGATTGGTGGTTCACCTCTTGCTTCTCGGCGCTCAAGGACTTGTTCCCATCATATGAGCACATAGTCTTGGAACTCAAGGGATGCCATAGTGATCTTCTTCTCTTCCTCATAGTTGTGCAAACGAAATATCTTATCGACCTTCAATGCCCATGAAAGGTACTCTTCGGGATCATTGCTTCCATGGAACTTGGGCATATTGAACTTGAGCTTGCCATAGTGTTGCTCTTCATTGTGTTGGGGTCGAGGGTGATGATAACGCACTTAACGTGGAGGATTATCAACCTCATTTTGTTCTTGACATAGAGGATTTCCAAAGTCATCTTGCTCTTGATGAACTTGAGGTTGTGGAGGAGCTTGTCAAGCTTGTGGAGGAGCTTGAGGAACTTGACGATGCACTCTTGGTTGGTAGTTTCGCTCTTGAATTTCTTCGTGAAGTGCTTCCTCTTGATTGCACCTATCTTAGTTGCGGTTGGAAATGGCTTGACTTGATTCTTGAAGGCCATGTTGCGCCTCAAGAGCTTGTGCTTCACATCGTTGTTGTTGAAGACGTTGAGCTTCGGCGTCTTGTTTGTTTTGATGTTGTCGTGATCGCTCTTCCTCTTGGAGACGTTGACGCAGCCTTTCTTGTGCTTGTGCAAGAGGGACTTGGTTTTGTCGATGACGATGTGCTTCCTCGTCAACTTGCTCTTGTGCATGATTGCCATGTAGAGGATTGTGATTTGCTTGACGGTCTTGACATGCGGCTCAACATAGAGTGTTCGATGTTAGTGTACTTGAGCCGGAGAAGGTGTCGTCGGTATGTTGACTCAAACGACTCCGTCTTGAGTAGGAATAAGTGGAAGAATGGCGGTTCACCAACAAGGCATGAATCTCATCCATTCTTGCATCGTTCTCTTGTTTGTGAGCGTCGAGATTGTTGTCAAAGTAGTCTCTTGTTCGTTGCTCGGAGAGTCACAAGTCAGTGGCGAGATTGTCCATGCGGTCTCTCATTGCTTGTTGTTCTTGGTGCAAAGCTCTTTGTGCACCGAAGAGGTGGCTCTTTGTCACATAGGATGACATGTCGTTGTCTTGCTTGATGAAGAGTGGGTTGGTAGAAGAACTTGGCCTATCCATCATTCCAAGCAAATATGTGAGTGGGAGAAAGAGAAGAACGTATACCAAATGTACCTTGACTAATGTTGAAGATGGATCAATGATCACTCAAATGTGGAACAAGGAAATAGCACAATTGGTACCAATTCTTGTCGGTTCTCACACCTACACAATTAAAAGCTTATGGTGGAGCTCGGTTAGGATGGTGGCACAAAAATTTGATGCAATTGTTAGTGAGCCTCAATAATGTTGGAGAAGATTCACAAATTTGCAAATGCAACAAGTAGACCAATAGCAATATATGGTACATGGAAACACACACGCAAATAGATAAGTGGGGTCGTGCAACCAAGGAATGAGCCAAAATGTGGAGTCCATGAAAATGCTCTTGTTGCACAACACTAGAGAGACACTAGCACGATTGCACAATAGGCGGATACGAAACTTGTGCACAACCTACTAAGCAAAAATGCAACGACTTTTATCCCATGAATACTATATGTATGGTATTCCGATGGTATCATCCAAGATGATCGGATATGACAATCTTAATGTAGTATGATGGTATGGTTCTTGCTTATAAGCTCTTTGCTTATCTTTCTCTTTTTGCTTAAAAGCTTATTTGACTCTTTCTCTTTTGAGCTCTTTTCTCATGCAAAACTTCAGGAACCAAGATAGCAATTGTGTATGTGATGACAACTTTGTGACACAAAAGATGATACCAAGATATGCACCACCATGATATGGTACGTATGCTATGGGAAGTATGATCACTAATGTGCACAAGTACCATTGCCGGCAATACTCAAAGGCTAGTCTCGATGGGTAAGCAACGCAAAAGTAAGGCTATGGTGGTTATCAATGCAATGGCAAGGAATGTATCATGAAAGGATACCATGATACTAAGATGAAATAGAGGTTACCGTCGAGGTAGTCGTTTGGAATGAAGGATGGTTGTTTTCTATGACAAGTCCTTGACGAAGATGAGCGGTGGTGATGTTGATGTCTCACCGTACCTATATAGTCGAAACACGATAGGGCACGGGAACACAACTCAAATTCTCAAAACCAAAGACAAATGGTGGTAGCGGAATGTGGTGGTGGTATAGCGGATGATGTGGTGAAATCCCCAGGAAAAGATGCCAAAGTTAGGAAAATTTAATGGTGTCAATTGGTGTTGGAACCTATCTAGGTATATGGGGGATGTCAATAGCTTCTCAACGAGCTAAAGAACGCGAAAATCGGACTCCGGATGTGGAAGTTATGGGGAAAACTATCAATCAGCCGAAACTGGAACTGGGAAGGGCGGTAGTACCACTTGGGGGCGGTAGTACCAGTTGTGGTGCTCAGCGGTAGTACCGCTTGGTAGAGCGGAAGTACCGCTGGGGTCGGGAAAATTCGCAGATCTGGATCAGGGCGATTTTGGGGCGGAAATGGATGATTTCGGGGGCAAAATTAGATGGATTTAGTGGATGGAAGGTGGGGAAACTTGTGGGGAAGCTAGATCTACCTGCTACACACGAAATCCATGGATCAAATCCAACAAAACTTCATCACACCAACAAATCACAAAAAAAATT
The DNA here is from genome assembly GCF_002162155.2 of Triticum dicoccoides. Classification (NCBI taxonomy): domain Eukaryota; kingdom Viridiplantae; phylum Streptophyta; class Magnoliopsida; order Poales; family Poaceae; genus Triticum; species Triticum dicoccoides. The sequence goes on from NC_041387.1 coordinate 379,544,602, forward strand.
GGGGCTATTTTTGGTGGGGATTTTCGAAATTGGGGAAGAGCACAACAAAATTAGGCTAGAAAAGAGGGGTAGGGGCTCCAAATACGTGATCAACGTGGTTCATGATACCAAGATGATGTAGGGTAGAACCCTAGATGCCCGATCTTTCATGTTTGGATAGAATCCTACCAAGAACACGAAGATCATGAGGGGAAAATGAGGGGAAAACAAGGGGAAACACAAGAGAAAATACTCAACCAACAAGATTCGATTACACAAGTGCTAGATCCTCGAAACACATAGAGTGATACACGATTAAAGGTCAACAAAGGACGATACAAAAGGTCTTCTTTGTGAGGAGGTCTTGATGGGTCTCCCGTGATAGGGTTTTGAATCCGCTTGGGGGATCTTCCCCGAAGAGGTTGTGAGCTCCGAGGAGAAGTAACCAAGTGGATGAGCAAAGATCTATCTCAAGTATGAGCTATCACAATGCTGACCCTAGAAAGGATGAGGGGGAGGTCCATTTATAATCTAAGCCATGAAGGGGTAAGTGGGAGAGGATACATGGGGTGAAACCCCTTTCACTGCGCAGGCAGGCCGGCAGTACCGGTCATGGGGGCAGTAGTACCGCTGGGAGCTCATGAGGGGCAGTAGTACCGGTCATGGCGGGCGGTAGTACCGCTGGGTGTCCGGGCGCTGGTTCCTGGAGGTGTATGCCAAAGGGGCAGCGGTTGTACCGGTATTTTGGCAGTTACCGGTACAACCGGTGCAGCACCGGCCTTGCACCGCTCGATCACAGAAGGTGGGCCGGTTGTTGGGCGGTAGTCGTCCGGTTGTACCGCCCGAGCGGTAGTTGGGCGGTTGTTCCGGTCCTTCTGGGCTGGGCAGATTGTCTACATGCTCTTGATGTTCATCTTGCATCGTAACTTCTCCTTGGTTGCTTCCTTGGTACCTAAGCACACAATGCATCTCCATTTTAGGTAGTAGCCATGTCTCAAGTGGGTCAAAGGGAAGTTCAACAAGGAGAGAGTTAATCTCGGATTGAATAGCACGTGCTCGAGCTCTTGTCATGGGTCCACTTGGAGCTTGGGTAGTCAAAGTAGTGTCCATGGGATGACCGAGGGATGCTCCGCATCAGCCATGGTGGCTCAGGAGGAGCGACTTCAGCAACACGCGCCTTCTACTACCCCAACATTTCTTCAGCAATGGTGACAGGTGACATCTTTTAGTTCGTTCAGTTTGGGGGTGATACATCTCCAACGTATCTACTTTTCCTAATGCTTTTCCTCTTGTTTTGGACTCTAATTTGCATGATTTGAATGAAACTAACCCCGGATTGATGTTGTTTTCAGCAGAACTACCATGGTGTTATTTTTGCGCAAAAATAAAAGTTCTTAGAATGGAACGAAACTTTACGAGGATTTTTTATACAATAAAAGAGAACTTTCGGATCCATGATGGACCTGAGGGGGGCACCTGGGTGGGAACAACCCACCAGGGCGCGCCAGCCCCCCAGGTGCACCCAGGTGGGTGCTACCCACCTGGTGGCCCTGCTGACCCCCAAACCGATGCTATAAAATCCCATTTTCTAGAAAAAAATCAGGAAGAAAGAATTATCGCGTTTCATGAGATGGAGCCACCACCAAGCCCTGTTCTTCCTCGGGAGGTCAGATCTGGAGTCTGTTTGGGGCTCCGAAGAGGGGGATCTTCGATATTCGTCATCACCAACACATCTCCATCGCCAATTCCATGATGTGCCCCATCGGGAGTGAGTAATTCCTTCGTAGGTTCACTGGTTGGTGAGGAGTTGGATGAGATTCATCATGTAATCGAGTTAGTTTTGTTAGGGCTTGATCCCTAGTATCCACTATGCTCTGAGATTGATGTTGCTATGACTTTACCATGCTTAATGCTTGTCACTTTGGGCCCGGGTGCCATGATTTCAGATCTGAACTGTTTATATTATCACCATTATATCCATGTTCTAGATCCGATGTTGCAAGTTATAGTCACCTACTACGTGTTATGATCCGGCAACCCCGGAATGACAGAAGTCGGGACCACTCCCGGTGATGACCGTAGTTTGAGGAGTTCATGTATTCACCGTGTGTTAATGCTTTGTTCCAGTTCTCTATTAAAAGGAGGCCTTAATATCCCTTAGTTTCCAATAGGACCCCGCTGCCACGGGAGGGTAGGACAAAAGATGTCATGCAAGTTCTTTCCATAAGCACGTATGACTATTTATGAAATACATGCCTACATTATATTTATGAACTGGAGCTAGTGTCGTATCGCCCGAGGTTATAACTGTCTCATGATGAATATCATCCAACGAGTCACTGATCCAATTCCTACAAATTTATCTTATATTGTTCTTGCTAAGTTACTACTGTTGCTACTGCTATCGTTACTGCTACAATATCACTTCTATCACTATTACTATTACCGCTACTACTGCTGCTGCTATCATCAAAACTATCATACTACTATGCTGCTAATCACTTTGCTACAGATAATTAATCTCCAGGTGTGGTTGAATTGACAACTCAGCTGTTAATACCTTCAAATATTCTTTGGCTACCCTTGTGTCGAATCTATAAATTTGGGTTGAATACTCTACCCTCAAAAACTGTTGTGATCCCCTATACTTGTGGGTTATCAGGGAGCACCCCTCGGGCTGCACTATCCCCTAGTCGCGTGGGTCCGTCCCTGCGACATGTATCCTTCTTGCATTCATCAGAGTTGCCTAACCATCTCTCATGAGCTGATTTATGATCATCACCTGCTTCCTTCGAGTCCTATCCGCTTCGCAGTCTCCCTACATTGTTGACTCGTCCTTTGCTCATCCCTCTCGGGGGCCACATATGCTGGCACGGCGCTTGTGCTCGGGTCCATCCCGGCAACGCTGATAAATCCGAAGGACCAAGCTCTGGCTTGTGACCCGCCTCGCATACGCCACCTCGTCAGGTCCTTAGTGCCTTCGTCTTCCCATGGAAGGATCAAGGGTAGGCAGCAATCGCCATTAGAAGTCGTGTTCTCTTTTGTAGGCTAGCACGCAGGTACACCTGAAGCCTACCTACGGGCGGGCCCGACAGCCACCACCTTATAGCGTGAGTCGCTTGCACGTTCAAGGGGGGCACCTGAGCATCGCGCCTCAGGAGCTCCTACTGGCTCTCCAGCCCTCACCCCCTGGCCTTGACCACGACATCGTGACCTGGCATACCAGCGGTGGCTGAGTCCGCTCGAGGGTCGGGACCCGAGGATGTAGAGCACCTAGACAAGCGAGAAAATGGAATGGGCATCGCGGGCCCTACCTAGCGGCGCTACCCCGAAGGCACGAGTGGGCACCACCCAGGGGAATCGCTATGAGTTCACTAAAAGATAAGTCGCTCGCATGTCGGCATAAGTCTCACGACCCAATGACATGATTTTTGCAGTCCCGCTTCAGTAGTGTTGCTTCCCTTTCCGTTTCTTGGGCAGCTGCTTGCATGCCAAGGGGGACCATGTGAGCATCGCGTCTTAGGAGCTCTCACCAGACCTCGGGCCGCTCACCTCCTGGCCCTGACCACGGCATTGCGACCTAGCATACCAGCGACGGTTGAAGCCTGCCTGGGGACTAGGTCCTGTCGGTGTAGAGCGCTATGCTACCTATGGGGCGGAAAGGGAGAACCGTGTCGGGGTGGGATACGCGATTTCAACACAATGACAAGAAGAGCAACGCTGGAATTAAAGCATTTCGATTCTTACATGCCCCCACGGGGCTGATCATAATTCCGTGCAAGGAAACAAAAGAAGAAAGAATTCAAGGAACCAGGCCGGCGCGCGTCACGGACGACGCCAAGCGGCTGCTGCTGCCGCACTCTAGGCACAACGTGAGCTTGGCGGCATGTAGGTGTCGTCGCTGGACTCCGGAGAATCGTTGGGCTCAGGAGAGTCTCTGGATTCCGAGGAGTCGTTGCTGTTGTTGGAGGAGACGCCTGTGGGGTCGGATGCGGGCCCAGCGCCCTTGGCCACGTCCCGCGGGCTTCTTCCTCCGGGGCAGCACTCTAGCCGGCGGCCCTCTTCGTCGAAGACCTTGATGAACAAAGTGGAGGCGCCATCGTACTCGAAGTGGATTGCGAGGGCCCCTTTCGCGCAGCAGGCGCGGGCGACCTTGCCCTATCCACGGGTCATGAAGACATCGTCGGGAGGCACCACCTCAACCTCAGCCCGGTGGCGACGCTGCAGCACCCGGCGTGTTGCAGCCACAGCTCGAGCGGCCCCCTTGGCGCTATCTCATCGACGAAAAACCTCGGGAGCCAGATCCAAGAGTCGGGCGGCATCGCCGCCCACACCACGATCTCACGCAAGCTGCCCTCGGCGTGGGTCCGCGGCCCCGCTGGCAGCACGGCTTTGGCTCGCCCGCTGCCACCTGGGACCGCTCGGTGGCGTGCATTGTCGTCCTGCGCGCAGGCGTACAAGGTAAGGGGGAAGACGAGCGGAGGCTATATTTGCCAAGGCCTGGTCACCTCCTGCCTCGCATAGGCATCACAGGGACAGCAGAACCGTTTCTTCGGCGGAAGTGGTTTAGGCCCCTCCCGAGGGGCTTTTCCCTTTTCTACCGCAGAGAACCTCCTAAGCGGCACCATGGATGCTACGGCAAGGTGGAGAAGAAGAAGGGACGAGCAGGGAGAAGACGAAGAAAGAGATGGGCGAGGGGTCTCCGCCCCCCCCCCCTCATTTATAGCCAAAGGGAGGCCAACTGCCAGCCTCCATGATCTCGCACAATGATGTTTCTCTACATGCAGCATCGACTCATCAAGTCATACGAATTTGAAGCCAGCATGGGGAAGTGAAGACGCCCACGTCCCATCAATCGCCATGGACGTCCAAGGCTGCAGGCGGTTAGGGCCCGTGGCGCTTCGTACTTGCCCTTTGGCTTCGCCCAGAAGCCAAGTCCGAGCGCGCCTTGGGCCCGAGGGTTACTGTCGGCGTTCTAAATATGGGGGTACACATACTTGCCTGCCCACGGCCCATGACATGGCTCCATTAATGGTCTGCTACGGCCCAGCTTCAGGGTCAACAACTCAAGACCCTCACGATGGGCCAAGCCTCGCGAGGTGGATGACACTAAGACCTCCAAGGGGATCGGCCCCCTCAGGCTGGCTCCCGAGGAGCGGAGATTTCTATGCAAGGCACACCGTGCGAGGTTCGGCTGACGTCAGCGATGACAACTCAAGACCCTCACGAGGGGCCAAGCCTCGCGAGGCGGACGACACTAAGACCTCCAAGAGGGGATTGGCCCCATCAGGCTGGCTCCCGAGAAGCGGAGATTTCTATGCAAGGCACACCTCGCGAGGTTCAGCCGAGGTGAGCCATGACGACCAAGGCTAGGCGGGCGCCAGTGGACGTAGAGTACCAGTTTCCTCTTCGGTGCAAAGGAGGCAAGCAGCAGGCGCTGAGTCCCGAGGAATCAACCAAAGGTCTCCATTGTGGTCCAACAAGACCAAGACCGCCAGGACGACAGAATGAAGGTCACCACCGAGCCCACTACAGCGTCACGACCAGTGGCTTTTGCAGGAGAAGACCACTTTAGTCAGGATAGGATGTACATGTTGTCTCCCTTTGAATTTGGATGTTGTGGGATCCCTTCCCGCCAACATTTGGGAAGAGGACCAAGGCCACTATAAATAGGACCTAGCCACCACCATGGAAGGGGGATCCACGGAAGGGAGTTTGGATTGATTAGATCGGATCCATTCCACCCTCACCACCTTACCAGCTCACTTGAGCTCAAGAACATGCCTCCTGAGGCTGTTCCCCACTGTACTAGTTCTTCCTCATCCCCTCGAGGAAAATCCACCACAGAGCGGGAGTAGGGTTTTACACCACAAGGTGGCCCGAACCTGGGTAAACTGCCGTGTCTTCCTTTCCCTTTGAGCTCGATGCAATAGGCTGTGAGATTAACGAGTAGGCAGACTGGGCAGGCTGAGATCTCCGCACGCACCCCAGAGTTCGAACTTCTCAATGGTTTGCAGAACCCGAAATCACTTGTCTGCCTGCGGCCCACGACGTGGCTCCATCGATGGCCTGGTACGGCCCAGCTTCAACGTCAACAACTCAAGACCCTCACGAGGGGCCAAGCCTCGCGAGGCGGACGACACTAAGACCTCCAAGAGGGGATTGGCCCCATCAGGCTGGCTCCCGAGAAGCGGAGATTTCTATGCAAGGCACACCTCGCGAGGTTCAGCCGAGGTGAGCCATGACGACCAAGGCCAGGTGGGCGCCAGTGGACGTAGAGTACCAGTTTCCTCTTCGGTGCAAAGGAGGCAAGCAGCAGGCGCAGAGTCCCGAGGAATCAACCAAAGGTTTCCATTCTGGTGCAACAAGACCAAGACCGCCAGGACGGCAGGAAGAAGGTCACCACCAAGCCCACTGTAGCGTCACGACTAGAGGCTTTTGCAGGCGAAGACCACTTTAGTCAGGATAGGACGTACTTGTTGTCTCCCTTCAAATTTGGCCGTTGTGGGATCCCTTCCCACCAACATTTGGGAAGAGGACCAAGGCCACTATAAATAGGATCTAGCCACCACCATGGAAGGGGGGATCCACGAAAGAGAGATTGGATCGATCAAATTGGATCCATTCCACCCTCACCACCTCACCAGCTCACTTGAGCTCAAGAACACGCCTCCCGAGGTTGTTCCCCACTGTACGAGTTCTTCCTCAGACCCTCAAGGCAAATCCACCACAAAGTAGGAGTAGGGTTTTACACCGCAAGGTGGCCCGAACCTGGGTAAACTGCCGTGTCTTCCTTTCCCTTCGAGCTCGACGTGATAGGCTATGAGATTAACGAGTAGGCAGGCTGGGCAGGTTGAGATCTCCGCACTCACCCTAGAGTTTGAACCTCTCAAGGGTTTGTGGAACCTAAAATCCGACATTTGGCGCACCAGGTAGGGGTGCGTCGGATCTTCTCTTCCGTCGATCGATCCACCGCTGCTCCGACACTTCCATGGCTAACGCGCGTCGGGCTCGCGCTGAGCGCCGGGCCGCAGTCGCACCCCACGTCGGTCCGACGGCACCAGCAAGCGACAGCTGTCCTCACCGTCCCCCATCGCCAGCGGCAAATGCCGCCACGGGCTCTGCTGGCCACGAGCAGCAACCTTTATCGCTGCACCCCTCTGTGCGCCGCGACGGGTGCACCGCCACTCCTTCGCTGACCCCGACCTCTTTTTCCTCCCACGTGCGTCGTGGCCCTGCGAACGTGCAGGCCACGCTGCTCATGGCGTGGGAGCTTCTGCGCTACTGCCCATTCAATGATTTCTACGAGGAGTGGCTCGAACGCATCGCCGAGCTCGCCAGCACCGCCGGAGACACTCTTGCGCCAGCCCGCTCACTGCCTCAGCCGCCGCCTACTGCAGGCGATGTGGCTCATGGGGCGCCTCCTCCACCTCCAGTGCAGGGCGCCATCATCGAGCCGGGGCGGGCAGCGCCACGGCGTGACCCGCAGTGTTAGGCACCCACGTGTGAAGAAGCAAGCTGTCAAGTGGTGCGGCGGCCCCAAGAAGATGTACATGTTGTCTCCCTTCGAATTTGGCTGTTGTGGGATCCCTTCCCGCCAACATTTGGGGAGAGGACCAAAGCCACTATAAATAGGACCTAGCCACCAGCATGGAAGGGGGGATCCACGGAAGAGAGATTGGATCGATCAAATCAGATCCATTCCACCCTCACCACCTCACCAGCTCACTTGAGTTCAAGAACACACCTCCTGAGGCTGTTCCCCATTTTACGAGTTCTTCCTCAGCCCCTCGAGGCAAATCCACCACAAAGCAGGAGTAGGGTTTTACACCGCAAGGCGGCCCGAACCTGGGTAAACTGTCGTGTCTTCCTTTCCCTTCGAGCTCAAAGCGATAGGCCGTGAGATTAACATTAGGCTGGCTGGGCAGGTTTAGATCTCCGCATGCACCCCATAGTCCAAACCTCTCAAGGGTTTGCGGAATGCGAAATCACTTTCTTGCATGCGGCCCACAACATGGCTCCATCGATGGCCTGGTACGGCCCAGCTTCAGCGTCAACAACTCAAGAACCTCATGAGGGGCCAAGCCTCATGAGGCGGACGACACTAAGACCTCCAAGGGGATCGGCCACCTCGGGCTGGCTCCCGAGGAGCGGAGATTTTATGCAAGGCACACCTCGCGAGGTTCGGCTGACGTGAGCCATGACGACCAAGGCTAGGCGGGCTCCAGCGGGCGCAGAGTACCAGTTTCCTCTTTGGTGCAAAGGAGGCAAGCAGCAGGTGCAGAGCCCCGAGGAATCACGCAAAGGTTTCCATTCTGGCGCAACCAGACCAAGACCGCAAGGACGGCAGGACAGAGGTCATCGCCGAGCCCACCGCATCGTCACGACCAGAAGGATTTTCATAGGCGAAGACCACTTTAGTCAGGATAGGATGTACTTCCTGTCCCCCTTAAATCTGGTCGTTGTGGGATCCCTTCCCACCAACATTTAGGAAGAGGACCAAGAACATTATAAATAGGACTTAGCCACCACCATAGAGGGGGATCGGATCCATTCTTACCCGACCACCTCACCAGCTCCCTTGAGCTCAACAACACGTCACCTCATGAGGCTAGTTCATCTGATGTACTAGTTCTTCCTCAGCCCCACGAGGCAATCCACCAAAACACTGGAGTAGGGTATTACACCGCAAGGTGGCCCGAACCAGGATAAACTTATGTGTCTCTCTGTCCCTTTAAGCTCGATGCGCTAAGCTTAGAGGATCCTGAGTAGGCAGGCTGGGTAGGTTGAGATCTCCGCATGCACACCAGAGTTTGAACCTTTCAAGGGTTTGCGGAACCCGAAATCCGACATTTAGTGCGCCAGGTAGGGGTGCATCGGAGATCCGCTACTCCGCCCGCCACATCACACCACCGGCTTCGATGGCATGCACTCCTTCATCGACTCGACCATCGCGTGCCTTTGAGAGAGTCGAGGGGCTCGACACTTTCACCCCCTGCTTGCGACGGGTGGAGTGGCCACCTAAGTTCAAGCCAGAGGTGCCGCCACGCTACGACGGTGCAGCGGACCCGGCCAGCTTGCTCCAAGCGTATGAGGAGGCAGTTTGGGCGGCCGGCGGAGACGACTGGGTGAAGGACAACTGGTTCCCCATGGCCCTCATTGGCGCACCCCGTGCCTAGTTGCTCAACCTGCTGGAGTCCTCTGTGGCCTCCTGGGGAAGCTGTGCGGCCTCTTCATCACATGCTTTGATGCGCCGGTGCCTCCTGTCATCGCAACTCTCCTAGGCGGCTCACAGGCACCACCCTCTGACCGGCACATGAAGCAGTTCTACCGCCAAGTGAGCACCGCCCAGGTTTGCTTGGGGGATCCTCCGGGCTGGGCAACGCCTAAGGCCGACCTCGCCTTTCGTCTAGAAGATCATCCAGCACCCACAGCGGGAGCGGGCACGCTCCCAATGCTCTGCACCCCCACCATCTGCAACGTGGCGGTCACCAAGACCCTCATTGACGGTGGAGCCGGCCTCAACGTGCTTTCCACGGAGGCATTCAGCCTGCTGCACGTGCCCCTCGACCGGCTCTGCCCCACCAAGCCCTTCTTTATGGTCGGCAATCGCTTCACCAGCCCCTTGGGGTAGATCCGCCTCCCCTTCACCTTCGGGACCCGCAACCACTACCGCACCAAGCTCATCGACTTCGACATCGCCCAGATCGACCTGCCACATAACGCCATCCTTGGGTACCCGGCACTGGCCAAGTTCATGGCGGCAACTCACCCAGCCTACATCCTCATGAGGATACCAGGTAGTGATGGTGTCCTCACGGTGGCAGGGGACACCAAGGGCGCGTTGTGGGCTCTCAAGCTCGCCTCCAGGTCTGTGGCATCTGTGCTACTAGGCGAGAAAGGGGTCCCCGAGGCCTCAGGGGCAGCACCAGCCAAGAAGAAGCAATTGTTCTCCCAAGAACGAGCCGAGACGAAGCAAGTGTCGGTTGATGAAGATGGGGCATCGGGCGTCACCTTCACCATAGGAGCTGGCCCACCTCAGGACCAAGAGAAAGCATTGATCGGCTTCTTGTGCGCCAACAAGGATGTGTTCGCGTGGCAGCCCAAGGACCTGGTCGGGGTTCCAAGGGGAATAATCAAGCATGACCTGAAGGTATGCCCAAATGTGCGCCCAGTGAAGCAGAAGGACCGTTGACAGTCCACCGAGAAGCAGGCATTCATTGTCCAAGAAACACGCAAGCTGCAGGTCGTTGGGGTCATCAGGAAGGTACGGTACCCGGAATGGCTGGCAAACCCAGTCGTCGCCCCCAAGAAAGGAGGGAAGGAACGCATGTGTGTCAACTTCACCAACCTCAACAAGGCTTGCCCTCAGGATCCCTTCCCGCTTCCCCGCATCGACCAGATCATTGACTCTACCATCGAGTGCGACCTGTTGTGCTTTTTGGATGCTTTCTCGGGCTACCACCAGATCAAGATGGTCGTGCAAGATGTGGAGAAGAAGGCGTTCCTAACCCCCTGCAGGGTGTATTTCTACACCTGCATGCCTTTCAGGCTGCGCAATGCTGGGGCTACCTTCCAGCGGCTGATGCATATCGCCCTGTGCAGGTAGCTCGGGAGAAATGTTGAGGCCTATGTTGATGACATAGTGGTGAAGTCTCGAGAGGCCAGGACCCTGATTGAGGATATGGAGGAAACATTTGCCAGCTTGCGCAAGGTGGACCTGCGGCTCAATCCCGAGAAGTGCATGTTCGGAGTTCCCTCTGGCAAGCTGCTGGGTTTTCTAGTATCACACAGAGGGATCGAGGCAAATCGGGAGAAGGTCAAGGCAATAGAAGACATGAGCCCTCCGTAGACGCTCAAGGAGATGCAGAAGCTGGCGGGCTGAATGGCCTCACTGGGGTGTTTCATCTCCAAGCTGGGGGAGCGCGCCCTCCCATTCTTCAAGCTAATGAAAAAGAAGGTGCTGTTCGAGTGGACCCCTTAGGCTGACGCTGCCTTTCAAGACCTCAAGAGATACCTGACCATCCCGCCAGTAATGGTGGCGCTGCGCCTTCTTGAGCCCCTGGTGCTATATTTGGCAGCCACCCCTCACTCTGCCAGCGCCGCTCTGGTGGCGCTAAGGGAGGAACGCACGATCAAGGACCCTCAGTAGGGTGCTCGGCCACCAAGCAGAGCGCGGCAGCCTCAGGACGGTGCTCCTGGGGCCTCGGCTGCTCCAATGGCTAACATTCCTCTCGAAGATGAAACAGACCCCTCAGCTGGGGGGCTCCTGAGGCTGACACTCGCGAGGCCGCACTTGATGCGGCAGGAGATGGGACCACCGAAGGCCCGCATGCTCAGGAAGCACAAGACCCCGCCAACACATCTTCCCTCGTCGAGCACCCGGTCTACTTCGTCAGGACTGTGCTACAGGAGGCACGGGCGCGCTACCCTATGCCTCAAAAGCTCTTACTTGCACTCCTCGTCGCCTCCCGAAAGCTGCGTCACTACTTCCAAGGCCACCCCATCAAGGTCGTTTCAGCCTACACACTGGAGAGGGTGCTCCGGAGCCCTAATGCCGTCGGGCGAGTTGCAGAGTGGAACATCAAGCTCCAGGCATTCCAGCTAGAGTTCAGTGATACGTCTCCAACGTATCTATAATTTTTGATTGTTCCATACTATTATATTACCCGTTTTGGATGTTTATGGGCTTTACTATACACTTTTATATCATTTTTGGGACTAACCTATTAACTGGAGGCCCAGCCCAAATTGCTGTTTTTTTCATATTTCAGTGTTTCGAAGAAAAGGAATATCAAACGGAGTCCAAACGGAATTAAACCTTCAGGAGTTATCTTTTTGGAACAAATGCAATCCAGGAGACTTGGAGTGGGCGTCAAGAAGCAGACAAGGAAGCCACGAGGCAGGAGGGCGTGCCCCAGGGGGGTGGGCGTGCCCCCCACCCTCGTGGGCCCCTTTTGGCTCCCCTGACCTACTTCCTTAGCCTATATATACTTACATACCCTGAAAACATCCAGGAGCACCAAGAAACCCTATTTCCACCGTGAGATCCCATCTTGCGGCCTTTTCCGGCGCTCCACCGGAGGGGGAATCGATCATGGAGGGCTTCTACATCAACACCAAAACCTCTCCGATGAGTTGTGAGAAGTTTACCACAGACCTTCGGGTCCATAGTTATTACCTAGATGGCTTCTTCTCTCTCTTTGAATCTCAATACAATTTTCTCCTTGATCTTCTTGGAGATCTATTCGATCCGATGAATTGTGGGTTTATGATCAAGTTTATCTTTGAGAAATATTTGAATCTCCTCTGAATTATTTTATGTATGATTGGTTATCTTTGCAAGTCTCTTCGAATTATCAGTTTGGTTTGGCCTACTAGATTGATCTTTCTTGCAATCGGAGAAGTGCTTAGCTTTGGGTTCAACCTTGTGGTGTCCTTTCCCAGTGACAGCAGGGGCAACAAGGCATGTATTGTATTGTTGCCATCGAGGGTAAAAAGATGGGGTTTATATCATATTGCTTGAGTTTATCCCACATGTCATCTTGCCTAATGTGTTACTCTGTTCTTATGAACTTAATACTCTAGATGCATGCTGGATAGCGGTCGATGTGTGGAGTAATAGTAGTAGATGCAGAATCGTTTCGATCTACTTGTCGCGGACGTGATGCCTATATACATGATCAGGCCTAGATATTCTCATAACTATGCACTTTTCTATCAATTGCTTGACAGTAATTTGTTCACCCACCATAATACTTATGCTATCTTGAGAGAAGCCACTAGTGAAACCTATGGCCCCCGGGTCTATCTTCCATCATATAAGTTTCCAATCTATTTTATTTTTGCAATCTTTACTTTTCAATCTATATCATAAAAATACCAAGAATATTTATCTTATCTTATTATCTCTATCAGATCTCACTTTCGCAAGTGGTCGTGAAGGGATTGACAACCCCTTCATCACGTTGGTTGCGAGGTTCTTGTTTGTTTGTGTAGGTACGAGGGACTTGCGTGTAGCCTCCTACTGGATTGATACCTTGGTTCTCAAAAACTGAGGGAAATACTTACGCTACTTTGCTGCATCACCCTTTCCTCTTCAAAGGAAAACCAACGCAGTGCTCAAGAGGTAGCATTCAGCACCACCAGAGTCATCAAGGGTGCGGCCCTCAAGGATTTCATGGCAGAATGGACTGACGTCCCTGACCGCAGGGTGAGCGAGGACTGCTCCCTCTTGCCTAGGGACAAGGAGCCAGACGGGTGGATCATGTACTTTGATGGCGCGTTCGCATGACAAGGCGCAGGGGCTGGGCCCGTTCTCATCTCACCCGCCAAGGACAAACTCTACTACGCAGTACAGCTCTATTTTCAGCAGGGCAAAAAGGTCTCCAACAACATCCCAGAGTATGAAGGCTTGCTCGCTGGCCTCAGGGACGCGGCGACGCTGGGGGTGAAGCGCCTCACCATCAAGGGCGACTCCCAGCTCCTCATCAACTTCTCCAGCAAAGAATACACAGCGAAGGACGAGCACATTGAGGCATATCTGGAAGAGGTACGCAAGATGGAGAAATGGTTTCTGGGCTTGGAACTACAGCACATGCCACGAGGAACAAACAAGGAGGCAGATGACAACGCCAAGAGAGCATCCCGAAGGCTCCCTCGGGAGCCATGGGTGTTTGAGGAATGGCTCTTCAAGCCGTCGGCGGCTCCCCCCACCACGACACCAGTGCCACCTCAGGAGGATCTACCCCAAGCACCAGCAACCGGCGCCCCAGCATGCGGCCCTCCCTCAGGGGCCCACCTGCTCCTAGCGCTCGAGCCTCGGGAGGGGTGCTGGACTGAGGAGTTCAAGACGTACCTACTTCAGGGGACCCTGTCAGAGAAGGAGGAGAATGCCGAGCGCGTGGCCCGTCAGGCCACTGCGTACTGCATCCATGACGGTGAGTTATACCGCAAGAGGCCCAATGATGTTTTGTTATGATGCATCTCCAGGGAGCAGGGGCTTGAGCTGCTGGCAGACATACATGGTGGGGATTGCGGACATCACTCCTCTTAATGCACCCTTGTGGGCAAGGCGTTCTGCAGTGGCTTCTATTGGCCCACTGCACTCAACGACACCACTGAGCTGGTGCACTCCTGCGAAGCATGCCAGTTCCACACCAAGCAAATCCACCAGCCTACGCGGGGCCTCCAGACTATCCCGCTCACATGGTCGTTCATAGTTTGGGGGTTAGACATCTTGGGGTCGTTTCCCCGAGCGCCCTGGGGCTACCGCTACCTTTACGTCGCCATCGACAAGTTCACCAAGTGGGTGGAGCTGGAAGCCATCCGCACTATCCTAGCTGGATCAGCCGTCAAGTTCATCAAGGGCCTCGTGAGCCGGTTTGGGCTCCCTAACTGCATCATCACCGACAACGGATTGCAGTTCACTAGCAACCTTTTCAAAATATATTGTGCTAACCTTGGAACGCAGATATGCTACGCCTCACTGGCACACCCCAGGAGCAACGGCCAGGCTGAGCACGCTAACGCCAAGGTCCTGAGGGGCCTCAAAGCAAGGAACTTCAAGAAAAAGCTCAAGGCCTACGGCAGGGGCTGGCTCAACGAGCTCCAGTCCGTGTTGTGGTCCATCCGCACCACCGCGACCAAGCCAACGGGAGAGGCGCCATTCTTCCTCGTCTACGGAGCTGAAGCCGTTCTCCCACATGAGGTCAAGTATCGCTCCACGCGGGTCCTGGTGTTTGACGAGGCCGTCAGGACGCCATGCGGGGGATGGATCTCGTGCTGGGGGAGGAATGCCGCAGTCAAGCCTCGCTCGGGCGGCAAGGTACCACCAGGCGCTACGACAGTACCACTATCGCAGCGTCCATTCCAGGACGTTGGAGGTGGGCGACCTCGTCCTGAGGTGTGTGCTCTCTAGGGAAGGGTTGCACAAGCTCTCGCCCATGTGGGAGGGCCCATTCAGGATTGCTCGTGTCTCCAGGCATTGCACCGCGTGCCTGGAGACACAGGACGGGGTCCCCATCTAGAACGCCTGGAACATCCAGCGCCTTCGGAAGATCTACCCATGAAGCAAGGCTTCGGCCAATGAAGCTCTCCGCTTGTGACACTATCACATAATAATGAGTGGGGCTGTACACGCCCCGGAGTCTCCTGAGAGCCTCACGGGGGCTTCCTCCCACGTCTTAGTGGCAGCACTTAGCTTCATGCTGGTGAGAAGACTAGATTAGGTGCCGGACATGGTTGTTCATTTGCTTTCTGAAGTTGCCTGTAATCTTTTAGTGATCTTTAATGGAGTTGGTGCTTTCGTGCTTTGGTTCGCCAAGTTGGATTTTTCTCCTCCTGTTTCGTTCATTCTTAGTCCGGGGGCCAGGAAGGTGTGGCAGTTGCCCGTCACTCTTCCTCGTGCACCTCGGTGTGGGGGCTAGGCAGGTGTGTGCGCATGGGCCTGCCCTCGCACGAGCACACCGCGCCGAACCCCATTGCCCCAATGCTACGGCTTTATCCTCGTGAGGAGCCCTCGAACAAGCTCATGGGCACCAGCACCCCCTCATGTTCGTGCCCTTCGGGTAGCGTGATGTGGTGCATTAAGCCACAGCTAACCTATGATAGGGGGCTCACGCAAAAAGGAAAGAGGTGTTAGAAAAGCTTCCTTTTTCTCTAACAGTTCTGCAACGGATCTACAACATTTCTCGAGGCCTGAAGCTCCTCCCGGGTCGCCAGGAATGGGGGATTAGCCAAACGCCAAGGGCCCCACCCCCGTGAGTAGGTAAGCCACTGCAAACGCGTCAAGCTAAGTTATCCCCTTGCCTACCCAGAGTATAGTCATCATGGCACGACATTAAGATAACCAGCATTGCATAAAAAGGGCATAACTGCCATAGTTCATTACACACCCCAGTGGGGCACACTACTTTTTTCGAATTGCAGAAGAAACGAAAGGCTAAACAGAAATGGCCCAAGGGCATGCAGATCCAGCGCCAGCGCCGCGTCCTCAAGCAGCACCTCAAGGTGGCCCCAATGCTCCAGCAGTTCACCCGCAAGGGGCCCAAGGCCGCGGCGGTTCTCGAGTCCAAGTTCGGCAGCCCCGAGCTCATGCCGGGCTTCCCTCCAGCTTGACCGGCGCGTGGCGGTGGGACGACCCACTGCCGCCCTCGATCCGAGCTCGACGGCGTGGGGGCTAGTCATGGCCGCCTCTGCTCGAGATCTCATCCGAGGAAGAGCTACGCTGCAGGAGGAGGAGCGTACGTTGCCAAGGCCAAGTTCACCCTCGTCGCCCTCGTCGTCGCTACTGTCTTCTGGGTAGCACCGCACGCGGTGGCCGTCCTCCTTGAACACCCTCACAAAGAGGGTCGTCAGGCCGTCGTACTTGAAGTGGAGGGTGCACCTCCCACTCAGGCCTCATGCGCGGGCGAATGTCTGCCAGCCGCGAGTCAGGACCACACTGCCCATGGCGGTGACCTCATTCCTCACCCACAAGGCCCTGATGCAACAGTCAGCCTGCAGCCAGAGGCCATCGAGCCCTGAGGATGGCAGCTCGCTAGAGAAGAAGCGCGGGAGCCGGAGCGAGGTGCCGGCGGGCACCTCCGACCACACCACAAACTCCAGGAGCACGTCCAGCAAAGAGAAAAGCATGGGCGAGGAAGGCGCGCAACCACGGCGCGCATCCCCTTGTCGTGGGGCTGCCCCGGAGCCGGTGGACCCCGCCGCAAGAAGAAGTACCACCACGAGCGCCAAGGGAGATGTCAGCCCTTGGATATGCATGCCCGCGCCCCCTGCGGTGGGTGCTTGCGGGGACCGCCGCGGGCTCTCTTGGGAGGCGGAGAAGCTGGACCCTCCTTGGGAGCCTTCCCCTTTTCGGCCATAGAAAACCTCCTCATCGGCGCCATGGAAGCAAAAGCAAGATGGAGAAGGAGGGGAAACAAGCAGCGAGAAGATGGAGGAAGAGATTTGCGAGGGGGCTCTGCCCCTCCCCTCATTTATAGCCGGAGAGAGGCTAACCGCCGGCGTCCACGACCTCGCGTAATGATGATCTTCTGCATGCAGCATCAACTCGTCAAGTCGAACGGTTGCCGAGGCAGTGTGAGGAAGTGGAGACGCCCACGTCCCATCAATTGCCACGTGTCGTTCAAGGCCGTAGGCGGTTAGGTCCCACGGCGCTCCGCACTTGCCTTTTGGCTTTGCCTAGAAGCCAAGTCCGGGCGCGCCTTGGGCCCGGGGGCTACTGTCAGCGTTCTCGATACGGGGGTACCCAGACTTGCCTGCCTATGGCCCACTGCGCGACTCCATCGACGGCCTGGTATGGCCCAGCTTCAGCATCAACGACTCAAGACCCTTGCGAGGGGCCAAGCCTTGCGAGGCGGACGACGCCAAGACCTCGAATGGGATCGGCCTCCTCAGGCTGGCTCTCGAGGGGCGGAGACTTCTATGCAGGGTGCACCTCACGAGGCTCAGCTAATGTAAGCCATGACGACCAAGGCCAGGCGGGTGCCAGGCGGGCGCCAGCGGGCGTAGAGTACCAGTTTCCTCTTTGGTGCAAAGGAGGCAAGTAGCAGGCGCAGAGCCCCGAGGAATCACCCAAAGGTTTCCATTCTGGCGCAACCAGACCAAGACCTCGCAGGTGAAGACCACTTAGTCAGGATAGGATGTACTTCCTGTCCCCCTATAAATCTGGCCGTTGTGGGATCCCTTCCCGCCAACATTTGGAAAGAGGACCAAGGCCACTATAAATTGGACTTAGCCACCACCGAAGAGGGGGATCGGATCCATTCTCACCCGACCACCTCACCAGCTCCCTTGAGCTCAAGAACACCCCACCTCCTGAGGCTAGTTCGTCCGTTGTACTAGTTCTTCCTCATCCCCTCGAGGCAATCCACCAAAACGTTGGAGTAGGGTATTACACCGGAAGGTGGCCCGAACTAGGATAAACTGTTATGTCTCTTCGTCCCTTTGAGCTCGACGTGTTGAGCTTAGAGGATCGTGAGTAGGCGGGCTGGGTAGGTTGAGATCTCCGCACGCACCCAAAGTTTGAACCTTTCAAGGGTTTGCGGAACCCGAAATCCGACAGAGTTGGACCCCAGGGACCAGATGGGAAGGAAATTCCAGTAAACTTGGTATATGACCAAGTAATGATAGCGGTGAAAAATTCGCAAGAAGATTGTAAGCTAGATAGCCTTATAGATGGCATGAAAAGAGAGTAGGCATTCGATTCTATGTATCAATGTACTTTATGACCGAACTTATCTCCTGCCGAACTTGTAAAAAAAATTGTCATCACACACCTTCGGCTTCCACCTCCGAACCAAGAAGTGGGAGTGTTTCCGTATACTATTTTATATAGGAAAGATTTAGTATCTTCGGAAACCAGGCAATCTGGTCATATTGCTCGAACAGGCAAAATGTGTTCGAGGGATTATGTTATATTATTGTTTAATGTAAGAAACATCTTCCAAGAAAAATAGTTCCATTAGGGGTTCCTTTCCTTGGGTTGACATGGTAAATTATGCATGCCTAGGCTTGTATCCCAATTACAGACAGCCGATTCCGTAGTTGTTCCAAAAAACAGTCCGTTGTTTATTTGCTGACCAATTATTCCCTTATGAACGCTAGCTTTTGGCTTCACCTGTCTGAGGTACAGATCCGGATAACCCGGTTGTAAAAATTGCAGAGGTACTCCCTTTACACCCTAGCCAAACAATCGGGAACGTAGAGTATAAACACACGAGCAAGGCAACCTAGCTTGGCAAAAACTTAAGTCATAATATAATGGCAAAAGTTTGTATTAAAACAACCGACATAAACAATGGAAGCTACAAGCTTTTAATAATATGCTTCGTTAGATAAGCCCCCATGTATGGTGGGGTGTACACTTTTAAAGATGTGTACCCCGAATAGTACGGTTGATCCGAACATACATTGGGAAGGAAAAACAAAAAAGGAGAGAAGAAAGGAAAACACCTAGTTAAAGTGAAACCTAAGGAGGCCGAACTACGCGTAGAATCTCCGAAGCCAGGCAGTGTTCCATGGGTTCGGCTCAAGGCGATTATCCGCTGCATTGCGAAGGTGATAGGCTCCTCTAGTAAGGACTTCATCTATGATGAAGGGGCCCTCCCATTTTGGTTTGAGCTTGTCCTTTTTCTTTTCCGGGAGGCGTAAAACAAGTTCTGTGACATTGTATGTCTTAGCCCACACTTCTATGCTTTGGTAACGCCTGGCCTGCTGATAAAATGCAGAACGAGCCTTAGCAACATCGCGCTCCTATTCGAGTTCATCTAGGTCATCCTGTTGATCTAATTCGTCTTCTCGCTCTTCATACATGCGCACTCGAGGTGAGTCATGAATAATGTCACAGGGCAATAGGGCCTATGTGTCGTACACCATAAAGAAGGGTGTGTATCCGGTCGATCGATTGGCGTGGTCCGGAGTCCCCAGAGTATGGAAGCGAGTTCCTCAACCTAATGCTTGTCTGATTCTCGTAAAGAGCGTACCAGTCTGGGCTTAATGCCACTCATGATCAGACCATTGGCCCGTTCGACTTGTACGTTTGTTTGAGGGTGGTATACAGATGCATAGTTGAGTTTAATGCCCAACTTAGTGCACCAGGTTTTCACCTCGTCGGCTGTAAAATTGGAGCCATTATGAGTGATGATACTGTGTAGGAGACCATAACAGTGTACCACGCTTGATATAAAGTCAATCACTGGCCCTGCCTCAGCTATTTTACTGGTTTGGCCTCTATCCATTTAGTGAATTTATCTACCAGTACCAGCAAGTATTTATTTTTATGGCTTCCCCCTTTAAGGGGACCAACCATATCAAGTCCCCAGATCACGAAGGGCCAAGTAATGGGGATTGTTTTTAATGCGGTGGGAGGCATGTGACTTTGATTAGCGAAAAGTTGGCAGCCCACACAACGTTGGACAAGGGCTTGAGCGTCTGCTCGGGCTGTGGGCCAGAAAAAGCATGTCCTGAAAGCCTTGCTTACGAGGGCTCGAGCTGCAGCGTGATGATCGCCCCGACGAGGATGTATTTCTGCCAAGAGTTGCCTTCCCCCAGAGTACGGAATTGAGTTCCTCAACCCAGTGCTTGTCTGATTCTCGTAAAGAGTGCACCAGTCTGGGCTTAATGCCACTCATGATCAGACCATTGGCCCGTTCGACTTGGCCATTTGTTTGAGGGTGGTATACAGATGCATAGTCGAGTTTAATGCCCAACTTAGCGCACCAGGTTTTCACCTCATCGGCTATAAAATTGGAACCATTATAAGTGATGATACTGTGCAGGACATCAAAACGGTGTACCACACCGGATATAAAGTCAATCACTGGCCCTGCCTCAGCTGTTTTTACTGGTTTGGCCTCTATCCATTTAGTGAATTTATCTACCATTACCAGCAAGTATTTATTTTTATGGCTTCCCCCTTTAAGAGGACCAACCATATCAAGCCCCCAGATCGCGAAGGGCCAAGTAGGATTGTTTTTAATGTGGTGGGAGGCATGTGACTTTGATTGGCGAAAAGCTGGCAGACCACACAATGTTGGACAAGGGCTTGAGCGTTTGCTCGGGCCGTGGGCCAGAAAAAGCATGTCCTGAAAGCCTTGCTTACGAGGGCTCGAGCTGCAGCGTGATGATCGCCTAGACTAGCATGTATTTCTACCAAGAGTTGCCTTCCCTCCTCTTCGGAGATACACCTTTGGAGGACTCCGGTAGTGCTCTTTTCGTACAGTTCACCCTCATGCACTTTGAAGGCTTTAGAGCGCCGAACTATGTATCGAGCTTCATTCTGATCACCAGGAAGCTCCTGCCTATTAAGGTAGGCCAGGAATGGTTCGGTCCATGGAGTGACAACAACCATGATCTCATGAGCAGATAGTGTTATCTCGATATCCGGACCCCCGATGGTATCTGCAGTGTGTTCGGCAGCTAGGGGTGTGACCAGGTCCGCACTATCTTCTCTGCTCTCACCCTGTCATACTATGGATGTCTTGAAGAGCCTTTCCACGAAAGTGTTAGGTGGCACAGGGTCACGCTTAGCGCCCATGCAAGCAAGGATGTTAGCTGCCTGGTTACTGTCTGGAGCGACATGATGAAACTCAAGTCCCTCGAACCGAGCTGATATTTTTAAGATGGCATTTCGATATGCCGCCATTTTTGGGTCCTTTGCGTTGAACTCTCCATTGACTTGGAATATTGCGAGGTTTGAATCACCACGCACCTCCAGGCATTGTATACCCATGGATACGGCCATGCGAAGACCATGCAGAAGTGCCTCATATTTGGCTGCATTGTTGGCGTCTGTATACATAATCTGTAATACATAGCAGATTGTATCCCTAGTAGGAGATGTTAGGATGACGCCAGCCCCTAGTCTGGCCAGCATTTTGGAGTCGTCGAAGTACATAATCCAAATGGAGTATGAATTGTACTCTTTAGGGAGTTCGGATTCAGTCCATTCAGCAACAAAGTCGGCCAACACCTAGGATATAATAGCCCGGCATGGCTTGTATATTATTTCAAATGGTAAAAGCTTGATGGCCCATTTAGCAATGCGGCCAGTGGCGTCCCTGTTGTTGATAATGTCGTTAAGTGGTACTTCTGATGCCACTGTGGTCGAACACTCTTGAAACTAGTGTTGTAGTTTTCAAGATGCCATGAAGACCATATAGGCTATCTTCTGGTAGTGGGGGTATCGGGATTTGCAAGGTGTGAGGACCTCCGATACATAATAGACTGGCTTTTGGGTGCGGAATTTATGTCCCTCTTCCCCTTGCTCGACGACGAGCATGGCACTAACTACTTGGTTAGTAGCCTAAATGTATAATAACATAGGCTCACCAACACCTAGGGCAGCTAGGATTGGTTTGCTTGTGAGTAGGGCATTGATTTCTTCCAGTCCGGTTGTGGCAGCGTCCGTCCACTCAAAGCTATCAGTGCGTCGTAGTAGCTTGTAGAGTGGTAATGCTTTTTCTCCCAATTTGGAGATGAAACGGCTTAAGGCCGCGACGCACAGTGCTAGTTTTTGGACTTGCTTTAGGTCTGCTTGTATAGCCAATTGTGACAGAGCTTGGATCTTGGCTGGGTTTGCTTCAATTCTTCTATGGGAAACATTGAACCCTAGCAATTTTCCGGCTGGGACTCCGAAGACACATTTTTCCGGATTGAGCCGTATGTCGTATGTACGGAGGTTATCGAAGGTGAGGCGAAGATCGTCCACCAGTGTTTCAACGCACTTTGTCTTGATGACCACGTTGTCCATGTATGCTTTGACTGTTTTGCCGATTTGTTTTTCCAAGCATGTTTGAATCATACGCTGGTAGTTAGCCCCAGCGTTTTTGAGCTCAAAGGGCATGGTGTTGAAGAAGAAAGGACCGTAAGGGGTGATGAACGCTGTTGCGGCCTGATCCGATTCCATCATTTTAATCTAATGGTATCCAGAATAGGCGTCGAGGAAACACAAAGAATCATGTCCTGCAGTCGTGTCAATGATTTGGTCAATGCGAGGCAATGGGAAAGGGTCTTTAGGGCAAGCCTTGTTGAGGTCTTTGAAATCGACACACAGGCGCCAGGATTTGTCCTTCTTTGGTACCATGACCAAGTTGGCTAACCAATCTGGATGTTTGATTTCCCTAATAAACCCAGCCTCTAGCAACTTGGCTACTCCTATGGCTTGATGCTTGGGTTTGTAGAATCGTCACAGTGTCTGCTTCACGGGTTTGAATCCCTTGATTATATTGAGACTGTGTTCGGCCAGCCTGCGTGGGATGTCGGGCATATCTGAAGGGTGCCAAGCGAAGATATCCCAATTCTCTCGCAAGAATGTGCATAGAGCGGCGTCCACTGCTGGATCCAGCTGTGCTCCGATAGACGTTGTCTTGTTAGGGTCCATCGGGTGCACTTGAAATTTAACTATTTCCTCAGCTGGCTTAAAAGAGGTGGATTTAGATCTCTTATCGAGGATCGCATCCTCCCTATCCACCGTGGACCGTAAGTTCTTTAGTTCTTCGGCCGCTAGGGCTTCGGATAACGCCAAGAGGGCCAGGGATGCGATTTCGTTTTCGCCATGGAGGGCTTTGTCCGGGTCGCTAAAAATTGTGATGATTCCGTTGGGTCCGGGCATTTTAAGCTTCATATATCCGTAATGGGGTATAGCTTGGAACCGTGAGAAGGCGTCCCGTCCGAGGATGGCGTGATACACACTGTTGAAGGGGACCACATGAAAGAGCAACTCTTCGGTTCTGTAGTTTTCGGGCGTGCCGAATACCACATCTAGTCTAATTCTCCCAGAGCATCGTGCTTCTCGACTGGGGATAATGCTCGAAAGGTGGTATTGTTTTGCTTGATGCGTGATCTATCCATCTGTATTTTGTCGAGCGTGTCTCCAGAGATGAGATTAAGCCCACTGCCGCCGTCCATGAGCACTTTAGTAAGCCGAAAACCATCCACAATGGGGTTTAGAACTAGGGCGGCGGGTGCTCGGACTGACTGAGCATTTGGTTTGTCTGCGGCTGCAAATGTTATTGCCATGGCGTTCCATGGGCTCAGTGCGGTAACTTGGTGGACTTCAGCAAGGTCACGGAGTGCCCTTTTGCGCCGATTATTTGAAGAAAATGTCTCGAAGACCATGAGCATGTTAAATTTATCCCTCTCCGGAGAGTATTTCTCTGGAGTGGTGGTGAGTATGTCCTCTCCACTTTTTGCTACTTCTCGGAGTACCCAACATGCTTGAAGGTTATGGTTTCGGTCTGTGCTTGGAGTGGCTAGTATCGGACAGGGCTTGTTAAGGAGTTCATCAAGAATGGACCTATGTCCCATGAAGGGTTTATTTTTTCTGCCCACCGACTTGTGGTTGGGTGACCCGCTACGGTGTATCTGTTTAGTCCGGGCCACACACTACTTGAAGGCAGCGGGCTGCAGTTGAGTTTTCTAGGCCCTCCATGTGCTTTCCATCGCACAGTACTTTTGTACTACCTGTGTTAGTTCTGTAAAGCTTTGTATGTGATGACGGTCGAGGGCATTCAATATTCCCTCGTCGGTGCAATTGTGATGAAAGACCGAAACTACGTCATCGTCAGGGCAATCTTTGATCTTGTTTCTAACAAGCAGGAATCTGGCCCAAAAGTGGTGGACCGTTTCCTGAGGTTGCTGCCGCACATACATTAGGTCGTATATATCTGGAGGACCTGAGTTGCTTGGAGAATATTGATTGTGGTGGCTGGGTGGTTTAAAATTTGAATCATGTCCCACATCTGTATTTGGAGCTTGTACGTTCTCCAAGACGACTGGTTCAGGTCTGGGAGATTCAAGGGCTCCCCCGATCCTACATCCGAGCTAGAGTTAGGAAGACATGAAACCCATCCGAAGGGAGAGTATCCGGCTCAAGGGATTCGGAGACCCGAACATACTTGGTCTTCAACATAGGGAGAGAAGTGTCTTCGGCCTATTTCTCAGCGACTGCTATGAGGTGGGTGATTGGCGGGCGATAAATTTCCCTCTGGTCAGGCCTGAGCCCGATCCGATCATAGTCCGTAGAGACCCCCAGGGCGGCGATGCGATCCAGCATCTCATTCAAAGATGAGACATTTGCTGGATACATCTTTTCAGAGTACTCGAGGCCAATGTGACGATGGTATTCGGCGGTCGCAGTGGGTGTTGTGGGCTTGACGGCCGTACAAGCTCCCACAATGAAACCGCCGAGTTGGAGGGTCTGCCCAGAAGTCGGGCTCCTTCCAGAAGTGATATTGTCGTTGATGACTAGGCGAGCCATAGATTGCTTTTTTAGACCGCACAGCAGAGCTCTCAATGAAAGCACCAATGTCGGTGTCAAAACCGGGAGATCTCAGGTAGGGGGGCCCAAGTTGTGCATCTAAGGATCGATGGTAACAGTGAACAAAGGGACACAATGTTTACCCAGGTTCGGACCCTCTTAAAGAAGGTAAAACCCTACTCCTGCTTGATTATATTCGAAGAGTATAGAGGTTACAAGAGTTGATCTACCCCGAGATCGTGGTCGCTAAACCCTAGATGTCTAGCCTATGAATATTCTGATGATGGTAATGATGATAGCCTCTATGGACTAAACCCTCCGGTTTATATACACACCGGAGGGACCTAGGATTTATACAAGGTTGGTTCACCAGGGAAGGAAACAATACACCTGTACTCTAATCTTGCCATTCACGTATGGAGAAGTCCCGCCCGGACACAGAGGATGGTCTTTAGCTTGATCTTTACGGCCCATTCAACCCGGCCCATATTCCTGGGCCAAACACTTGGGGACTCCCGAATCCAGGACTCCCTCACACGCCACGACAGGTAATTATCCGTCATGAGCTTCACCGGGATGAGGTGCGCAAAGTAAAATGGCGCAGTCGCAACGACATGATCTGAGGGCGACGGCGGCGCATAGAAGCCCGGGGATGGAGCAACCCCCGACTGGACCGAAGAGGGCACCAACTCAATCGAGGAACAGCCGTAGGGCGCCCCATGTGATGAAGGGACGCCAGGAGGCGACGAGGCCAATGGGTAGGCACCATACGCCGGTGGCACAGAGACACCATAGGGCGCTGGCGGCGCAGTGATGTCTACAAGGCAACCTTCTTCTTGTAGACTTGTGTTGGGCCCCCAAGCGCAGAGTTTTGTAGGACAGTAGCAAATTTCCCTCAAGTGGATGACCTAAGGCTTATCAATCCGTGGGAGGCGTAGGATGAAGATGGTCTCTCTCATACAACCCTGCAACTAAATAACAAAGAGTCTCTTGTGTCCCCAACATACCCAATACAATGGTAAATTGTATAGGTGCACTAGTTTGGCGAAAAGATGGTGATACAAGTGCAATATGGATGGTAGATATAGGTTTTTGTAATCTGAAAAATATAAAAACAGCAAGGTAACTAGTAATAAAAGTAAGCAAAAACAGTATTGCAATGCTTCGAAACAAGGCCTAGGGTTCATACTTTCACTAGTGCAAGTTCTCTCTACAATGCTAACATAATTAGATCATATAACAATCCCTCAATATGCAACAAGGAATCACTCCAAAGTTCCTATTGCGGAGAACATAAGATGAAATTGCTTGTAGGGTATGAAACCACCTGAAAGTTATTCTTTCCGATCAATCCATTGAGCTATTCCTATAAGTGTAACAAACAGCCCTAGAGTTCGTAGTGAAATAACACAATACGACACACATCAATCAACCCTAATGTCACCTAGATGCTCCAATGTCACCACAAGTATTCGTGGGTCAGTTATGCGATATGCATCAAACAACTTCAGATTCATAATATTCAATCCACCACAAAGGACTTCATGAGCATCCCGAGATTTCTACCGGAGAAAGGGATACAAAAACGTGCATCAACTCTTATGCATAGATTACGCCAATGTCACCACGGGAATCCGCAAGGTTATAACCAAAACATACATCAAGTGGATCAACAGAACATCCCATTGTTACCACGGATATCCCATCGAAGACATACATCAAGTGCTCTCACATCCAAAGAATCAATCTGACATAACAAAACCTCAAAGGAAAAGACTCAATTCATCACACGGTAGAGAGGGAGAAACATCATATGATCAGACTATAATAGCAAAGATCGCGGTACATCAAGATCGTGCCGAATCAAGAACACGAGGGAGAGAGAGAGAGATCAAACACATAGCTACTGGTGCATACCCTCATCCTCGAGGGTGAACTACTCCCTCCTTGTCATGGAGAGCGCCGGGGTGATGAAGATGGCCACCGGTGATGGGTTCCCCCTCCGACAAGGTGCCGGAACAGGGTCCCGAGAGGTTTTTCATGTCTATAAAGGCTTGCGGCGGCGTAACTCCCGATCTAGGTTTATTTCTAGGAGTTTCTATATTTATAGGAATTTTTGGCGTCGAGCACAAGTTAGGGGGGTCCATGAGGAACCCACAAGACTGGAGGGCGCGCCCTAGGGGGGAGCCCTCCACCCTTGTGGAGGCCTCGTGGATCTTCTAGCCCAACTCTTTTGCTTCGGGGGCTTCTTCTGGTCCATAAAACATCACCGTAAATTCTCAGGTCATTTGGACTCCGTTTGGTATTCCTTTTCTGTAAAACTCCAAAACAAGGAAAAAACAGAAACTGGCACTGGGCTCTAGGTTAATAGGTTAGTCCCGAAATCATATAAAATAGCATATAAATGCATATAAAACATCCAAGATGGATAATATAATAGCATGAGTACTTCATAAATTATAGATACATTGGAGACGTATCAGCATACCCGAGCTTAATTCCTGCTCGTCCTCGAGTAGGTAAATGATAAAAGAAAGAATTTATGAAATGTGAATGTTAGCAAGTGCACAAGTTTGATCAATGATAATTTTGATCACTTTTTCCAGCATCATTATATATCATAATAGTAGCTCATATCATAAAGCTTCTCATGATCAAGTAACAAGCTATTCACATGTTAAAGCATAGACCATAAACTTTCTTGAAAACTAACAAACTATGTTCTCAGTCATCAAAGAATTGCAATTCATCTTATTTTCAGGAAGGGTCTATGTAAGACCTTTGATTTAGCAAATTCCACATACTCAACTATCATATAGTCTTCCATGATTTCTATCACTCAAAGCATATTTTTAGAACAAATAGCATCCATTGAACACAGAGAAAGATAGGGGCTTAATGTTTTGCCTCCCAACTTATTTATCATATAGATAATTGTCAAAAATAATAATTCATGACCAAACATATTCAAATGGCCATGTATGCTTAGATCTTTCCCGACCGCATGATACTTGCCAACTAAAGAGTAGGTTGGAATGAGAAGGAATATGATAACCCACAAGTATAGGGGATCGCAACAGTTTTTGAGGGTAGAGTATTCAACCCAAATTTATTGATTCGACACAAGGGGAGCCAAAGAATATTCTCAACTATTAGCAGTTTAGTTGTCAGTTCAACCACGCCTGGATAACTTAGTATCTGCAGAAAAGTATTTAGTAGAAAAGTAGTATGGAAGTAACGGTAACGGTAGCAAAAGTAACAGTAGTAGTTTTGTAGTAATTGTAACAGTAGCAACGGTTAAGTAAATAAGCAAAGCACAATGTGTGAAAAGCTCGTAGGCATTGGATCAGTGATGGATAATTACGTCAGATGTGATTCCTCATGTAATAGTTATAACCTAGGGTGACACAGAATTAGCTCCAGTTCATCAATGTAATGTAGGCATGTATTCTGAATATAGTCATACGTGCTTATGGAAAAGAACTTGCATGACATATTTTGTCCTACCCTCCCGTGGCAGCAGGGTCCTAATGGAAACTAAGCGATATAAAGGCCTCCTTTTAATAGAGAACCAGACCAAAGCATTAGCACTTAGTGAGTACATGAACTCCTCAAACTACGGTCGTCACCGAGAAGTATCCCGATTATTGTCACTTCGGGGTTGTCGGATCATAACACATAATAGGTGACTATAGATTTGCAAGATAGGATCAAGAACTCACATATATTCATGAAAACATAATAGGTTCAAATCTGAAATCATGGCACTTGGGCCCTAATGACAAGCATTAAGCATAGCAAAGTCATAGCAACACCAATCTCAGAACATAATGGTACTAGGGATCAAACCCTAACAAAACTAACTTGATTACATGGTAAATCTCATCCAACCCATCACCGTCCAGCAAGCCTACGATGGAATTACTCACGCACGGCGGTGAGCATCATGAAATTGGTGATGGAGGATGGTTGATGATGATGACGGCGACGAATCCCCCTCTCCGGAGCCCCGAACGGACTCCAGATTAGCCCTCCCAAGAGAGATTAGCGCTTGGCGGCGGCTCCGTATCGTAAAACGCAATGAAACTTTCTCTCTGATTTTTTTCTCCATGAAAGCAAATATATGTAGTTGGAGTTGAGGTCGGTGGACGTCCAGGGGGCCCACGAGGCAGGGGGCGCGCCCAGGGGGAGCGGGCGCGTCCCCCACCCTCGTGGACAGGGTGTGGGCCCCCTGACGCTATTTCTTTCGCCAGTATTTTTTATTAATTCTGAAAAGTTGCTTCGTGGATTTTCAGGTCATTCCGAGAACTTTTATTTCTGCACAAAAATAACACCATGGCAGTTCTGCTGAAAACAGCGTCAGTCCGGGTCAGTTCCATTCAAATCATGCAAGTTAGAGTCCAAAACAAGGGCAAAAGTGTTCGGAAAAGTAGATACGATGGAGACGTATTAACTCCCCCAAGCTTAAACCTTTGCTTGTCCTCAAGCAATTCAGTTGACAAACTGAAAGTGATAAAGAAGAACTTTTACAAACTCTGTTTGCTCTTGTTGTTGTAAATATGTAAAGCCAGCATTCAAGTTTTCAGCAAAGATTATGAACTAACCATATTCACAATAACACTTAGGTCTCATGTTTACTCATATCAATGGCATAATCAACTAGCGAGCAATAATAATAAATCTCGGATGACAACACTTTCTCAAAACAATCATAATATGATATAATAAGATGGTATCTCGCTAGCCCTTTCTGAGACCGCAAAACATAAATGCAGAGCACCTTTAAAGATCAAGGACTGACTAAACATTGTAATTCATGGTAGAAGAGATCCAGTCATAGTCATACCCAATATAAACTAATAGTAATGCATGCAAATGACAACGGTGCTCTCCAGCAGGTGCTTTTTTATAAGAGGGTGATGACTCAACATAAAAGTAAATAGATAGGCCCTTCACATAGGGAAGCAGAGATTTGTAGAGGTGCCAAAGCTCGATTTTAAAATAGAGATAAATAACATTTTGAGCGGTATACTTTCACTGTCAATGCAACAACTATGAGATCTTGATATCTTCCATGCTACATACATTATAGGCGGTTCCCAAACAGAATGGTAAAGTTTATACTCCCCCACCACCAACAAGCATCAATCCATAGCTTGCCCGAAACAACGGGTGCTTCCAACTAGCAACAATCCTGGGGATTTTTTTTAATTATTTTGATTTGATTTGATCTTTTGATCATGGGACTGGGCATCCCGGTTACTAGCCATTTTCTCATGAATGAGGAGTGGAGTCCACTCCTCTTGAGAATAACCCACCTAGCATGGAAGATACAGACAGCCCTAGTTGATACATGAGCTGCTCGAGCATACAAAATAGAATTTCATTTGAAGGTTTGGAGTTTGGCACATACAAATTTACTTGGAACGGCAGGTAAATACCGCATATAGGAAGGTATGGTGGACTCATATGGAATAACTTTGGGGTTTATGGAGGTTGGATGCACAAGCAGTATTCCCGCTTAGTACAGGTGAAGGCTAGCAAAAGACTAGGAAGCGACCAACTGAGAGAGCGACAACAGTCATGAACATGCATTAAAATTAATCAACCCTAAGGGCAAACATGAGTAGGACATAATCCACCAAGAACATAAATATCATGAAGGCTATGTTGATTTTGTTTCAACTACATGTGTGAACATGTGCCAAGTCAAGTCACTCGAATCATTCAGAGGAGGATACCACCCTATCATACCACATCACAACCATTTTAACAACATGTTGGCACACAAGGTAAACCATTATAAGCTCCTAGCTAATTAAGCATGGCATAAGCAACTATAATCTCTAATTGTCATTGCAAACATGTTTATTCACAATAGGCTGAATCAGGGACGATGAACTAATCATATTTACAAAAACAAGAGAGGTTGAGTTCATACCAACTTATCTCATCTCAGTCAGTCCATCATATATCGTCATTATCGCCTTTCACTTGCACGACTGAACGATGTGGATAATAATAATAGTGCACGTGCATTGGACTAAGCTGGAATCTGCAAGCATTCAATTCAAGGGAGAAGACAAGGTAATATGGGCTCTTGGTTAAATCAACAAGCATGCATATTAGAGCCACTAAACATTTTCATTATGGTCTTCTCCTCTCCACCCCCAAAGAAAAGAAATAAAACTATTTACACGGGAAAGCTCCCAACAAGCAAAAAGAAGAACAAGAAATCTTTTGGGGTTTTCTTTTAATTACTACTAAAAGCA
This sequence comes from Triticum dicoccoides, assembly GCF_002162155.2. Lineage (NCBI taxonomy): Eukaryota > Viridiplantae > Streptophyta > Magnoliopsida > Poales > Poaceae > Triticum > Triticum dicoccoides. Next base: position 379,575,616 of record NC_041387.1, read on the forward strand.
TAGAAATTCAACTAACTAATTTTTTTGGTTTTCTTAAGGTTTATCAAACACACAAGAAGAAACCTAGAAAAAGAATTAAACTAGCATGGATAATACAATGAAAAAGTATGAATACTCACAACTAGAATGAGTGTGTGAACATGAATGTAATGCCGGTGAGAAATACGTACTCCCCCAAGCTTAGGCTTTTGGCCCAAGTTGGTCTATGGCCATGGATAGCCTGACTGATATCTGTAGTTGTAACTGGGGTCGTACTGAGATGCAGCAGCCAATGCCTCCTGAGCTGCGGCATGGCGGTGAGCTGCCTCCGTCCTCCTCTCGTACTCATTTGCCTCCTCCCTGGTGACAACATATCTTCTTTTTTCCTGGTAGTCAGAAAGGGAAGGAGCGGGGAGAGTAACATGGACAGCGCGACGTCTATCAAAGATTAGTCGATACTGGAGGAATTGTTCATTCCTCTCAAGAAAATGATGACTGACCATAGCATTATAATCTAAATAACCGGGAGGCAACTCCCTATCACCCTCACGTGGAGTATACCAAGATAATTAGCCACACAGGTCGCATAAATCCCTCCAACTAAATCTCCAACTAAACCATTGTTATGCAACCTACGTGCAACAATTGCCCCCAAGTTGTATTCTTTATCACCTAATACAGCACTCTTGAGAACACAAAGATCAGGAATACACATGTGACATGCTTCATCCTTACCGTTAATGCATCTACCAATGAAGAGAGCAAAATAATGTATAGCAGGAAAATGAATGCTCCCTATGGTAGCTTGTGCTATTTCTCTAGATTCTCCCACAGTGATACTAGCAAGAAAGTCTTTATATTCTGATTTACGGGTTTCATTAACACTACCCCACTGTGGGAGTTTGCAAGCAGTAGTAAAATCTTCTAGGTCCATGGTATATGATTGATCATAAATATCAAACAGAACACTTTGAGAATTACGCGAAGATGTAAATTTAAACCTTCTCACGAATGAATCAGTCAAATAGTAGTACTGAGGACACTTATCTTGCATGAAGTCCTCAAGATCGGCATTACGCACATATGCATCAACTTCATCCTTGATGCCTGCATTGACCATAAATTCTTCTGACGGCCATTCACAAGGCTGCACATCAGCTTTCCTTGGTGGTTCATCGTCTTGCTCATGCATAGCGCGCCTGGGTCCTTGCTTTCTTGAAGAACCACCTTGGTACATTTTTCTAGACATATTTCTTCATTTGAAAAATTTCTGAAATTTTCAATAACTCAAAATAAAAGTGAATCAAACTAAACAAGATTGATAGCAACTACTCCCACAAGTGCCTAGAGCCTATATCATGCATTAGAATTACTTGGGACCTCATAAATTTGACATGCAAGCTCAAGAACAGGGTCACCTAGGCATCAAAAATTTGCAATGAATAAAGCACTATAACAAAAACTAATTGGACCATTGGAGGAGTCACATACCAAGGAACAATCCCCCAAAGCAGTTTTGTGAATGGAGCTTTGAGCAAGGAGATCAAAAATTGCAGCAAAACAAGCTAGAACTCGTGCTTAAGCTAGATGGGGATTTTTTTGAGAGGAAGAGGAAGTGTGTGGGTGTAGGAATAAGTGGAGGGGGCCACCATGGGCCCATGAGGTAGGGGCGCGCCCTGTAAGGGTGGGCACGCCCAGGACCCTCGTGGCCAGGTGACAGCTCCCCCTGTTGTGTTCTCAGTGCCAAATATTCTCAAATACTCCAGAAAAAATCATACTAAGTTTGCAGGGCATTTGGAGAACTTTTATTTTTGCGATATTTTTTATTACATGAATAATTCAGAAAACAGACAGATAATACTATTTTTACTTTATTTAATCTAAATAACAGAAAGTAAAAGGAGGGTACAGAAGGTTGTGCCTTCTAGTTTCATCCATCTCATGCTCATCGAAAGGAATCCACTAACAAGGTTGATCAAGTCTTGTTAACAAACTCATTTCGAATAACATGAAACCGGAGAAATTTCGAATAACACTAGGTTACCTCAACGGGGATATGAACATCCCCAATAATAAGAATATCATATTTCTTCTTGACAGTAGGAAGAGGAAATTCAAAACCTCCAATAATAATTGATGGAATTTTTCCAATATAATTGATGCTATGAACTTGAGGTTGTTTCCTCGGAAAGTGTACCGTAAGCTCATTACCATTAACGTGAAAAGTGACATTGCCTTTGTTGCAATCAATAACAGCCCCTGCAGTATTCGAAAAGTGTCTACCAAGGATAATCGACATACTATCGTCCTCGGGAATATCAAGAATAACAAAGTCCGTTAAGATAGTAACATTTGCAATCACAATAGGCACATCCCCACAAATGCCGACAGGTATAGCAATTGATTTATCAACCATTTGCAAAGATATTTCAGTAGGTGTCAACTTATTCAATTCAAGTCTACGATATAAAGAGAGAGGCATAACACTAACATCGGCTCCAAGATCACATAAAGCAGTTTTAACATAGTTTCTTTTAATGCAGCATGGTATAGTCGGTACTCCTGGATCTCCAAGTTTCTTTGGTATTCCACCCTTAAAAGTACAATTAGCAAGCATGGTGGAAATTTCAGCTTTCGGTATCTTTCTTTTATTTGTAATGATATCCTTCATGTATTTAGCATAAGGATTTACTTTAAGCATATCAGTTAAGCGCATACGCAAAAAGGTAGGTCTAATCATTTCAGCAAAGCGCTCAAAATCCTCATCATCCTTTTTCTTGGATGGTTTAGGAGGAAAAGGCATGGGTTTCTAAACCCATGGCTCTCTTTCTTTACCGTGCTTCCTAGCAACAAAATCTCTTTTATCATAACGTTGATTCTTTGATTGTGGGTTATCAAGATCAACAGCAGGTTCAATCTCTACATCATTATTATTGCTAAGTTGAGCATCAACATGAACATTATCATTAACATTATCACTAGGTTCATGTTCATCACCAGATTGTGTTTCAGCATCAGAAATAGAAATATCATTGGGATTCTCGGGTGTGTCTATAACAGGTTCACTAGAAGCATGCAAAGTCCTATCATTTTTCCTTTTCTTCTTTTTAGAAGAACTAGGTGCCTCTAAATTAATTCTCTGAGAATGTTGCTTAATTCTCTTAGGGTGGCCTTCAGGATACAAAGGTTCCTGAGTCATTCTACCAGTTCTAGTAGCCACTCTAATAGCAAAGTCATGCTTATTATTTAATTCATCAAGCAAATCACTTTGAGCTTTAAGTACTTGTTCTTCTTGAGTGGTAACCATAGAAGCATATTTGCTAATAAATTTAAGTTCACCTTTAACTCTAGCCATATAAGCACTCAAGCGTCCAATCATGTAAGCATTACTCTTTAATTCTCTACCAACATAAGCATTGAAATTTTATTGTCTAGTCATAAAGTCATAAAATTCATCTAAACATTGGCTAGGAAACTTAGTAGACGGGATTTCAACTTTATCGTATCTATAGAGAGAATTTACCTTTACTACCTGTGTCGGGTTATCAAGACCATGTGCTTCTTCAATAGGTGGTATATTAAGACCATGTATTTCTTCAATGGTAGGTAAATTCTTAACATCTTCAGCTTTAATACCTTTTTCTTTCATAGATTTCTTTGTCTCTTGCATATCTTCAGGACTGAGAAATAGAACACCTCTCTTCTTCGGAGTAGGTTTAGGAATTGGCTCAGGAGTTGGCTCAGGAGTTGGCTCAATTGGCTCAGGAAGAGTCCAATTATTTTCATTAGTCAACACATTATTCAATAACAATTCAGCTTGATCGACTGTTCTTTCCCTGAAAACACAACCAGCACAACTATCCAAGTGGTCCTTGGAAGCATCAATTAGTCCATTATAAAAGATATCAAGTATTTCATTTTTCTTAAGAGGATGATCAGGCAAAGCATTAAGTAATCGGAGAAGCCTCCCCCAAGCTTGTGGGAGACTGTCTTCTTCAATTTGCACAAAATTATATATTTCCCTCAAGGCAGTTTGTTTCTTATGAGCAGGGAAATATTTAGCAGAGAAGTAATAAATCATATCCTGGGGAATACGCACACAACCAGGATCAAGAGAATTAAACCAATTTTTAGCATCACCCTTTAATGAGAATGGAAATATCTTAAGGGTATAATAGTAGTGAGATTTCTCATCATTAGTGAACAGGGTGGCTATATCATTCAATTTAGTAAGATGTGCCACAACAGTTTCAGATTCGTTGCCATAAAAAGGATCATATTCAACCAAAGTAATTATCTCGGGATCGACAGAGAATTCATAATCCTTATCAGTAAAAAAGATAGGTGAAGTAGCAAAAGCAGGGTCATATTTCATTCTAGCATTTAAGGATTTCTATTTCCATTTAGCTAATAACTTCTTAAGATCAGATCTATCATTGCAAGCAAGAATAGATCTAGTAGTTTCTTCATCCATAACGTAACCCTCAGGAACAACATGCAATTCATACTTAGGGGGAGAACCCTCATCATCACTATCTTCAATAATATCATCTTCAATAATTTCATTCTCTCTAACCCTAGCAAGTTGTTCATCAAGAAATTCACCTAATGCCAAAGTAGTATCAAGCACAAAAGTAGTTTCATCATAAGTATCATGCATAGTAGAAGTGGCATCATCAATAACATGCGACATATCAGAATTAATAGCAGAAGCAGGTTTAGGTGTCGCAAGTTTGCTCATAACAGAAGGAGAATCAAGTGCTGAGCTAGATAGCAGTTCCTTACCTCCCCTCGTAGTTGAGGGATAAATCTTAGTTCTTTTGTCTTTCAAGTTCTTCATAGTGATCAGCAGATATAAATCCCAAGTGACTCAAAGAATAGAGCTATGCTCCCCGGCAACGGCGCCATAAAATAGTCTTGATAACCCACAAGTATAGGGGATCGCAACCATTTTCGAGGGTAGAGTATTCAACCCAAATTTATTGATTCAACACAAGGGGAGCCAAAGAATATTCTCAAGTATTAGTAGTTGAGTTGTCAATTCAACCACACCTGGATAACTTAGTATCTGCAGCAAAGTATTTAGTAGCAAAGTAGTATGGAAGTAACAGTAACGGTAGCAAAAGTAACAGTAGTAGTTTTGTAGTAATTGTAACAGTAGCAACGGTGAAGTAAATAAGCAAAGCACAATATGTGACAAGCTCGTAGGCATTGGATCAGTGATGGATAATTATGTCGGATGCGATTCCTCATGTAATAGTTATAACCTAGGGTGACACGGGACTAGGTCCAGTTCACCAATGTAATGTAGGCATGTATTCCGAATATAGTCATACGTGCTTATGGAAAAGAACTTGCATGACATCTTTTGTCCTACCCTCCCGTTGCAGCGGGGTCCTTACGGAAACTAAGGGATATTAAGGCCTCCTTTTAATAGTGAACCGGACCAAAGCATTAGCACTTAGTGAATACATGAACTCCTCAAACTACGGTCATCACCGAGAAGTATCCCGATTATTGTCATTGCGGGGTTGTCGGAACATAACAAATAATAGGTGACTATAGACTTGCAAGATAGGATCAAGAACTCACATATATTCATGAAAACATAATAGGTTCAGATCTGAAATCATGGCACTCGGGCCCTAGTGACAAGCATTAAGCATAGCAAAGTCATAGCAACATCAATCTCGGAACATAATGGTACTAGGGATCAAACCCTAACAAAACAAACTTGATTACATGGTAAATCTCATCCAACCCATCACCGTCCAGCAAGCCTACGATGGAATTACTCACGCACGGCGGTGAGCATCATGAAATTGGTGATGGAGGATGGTTGATGATGACGATGGTGATGAATCCCCTTCTCCGGAGCCCCGAACGGACTCCAGATCAGCCCTCCCGGGAGAGATTAGGGCTTGGAGATGGCTCCATATCATAAAACGCGATGAAACTTTCTCTCTGATTTTTTTCTCCACGAAAGCAAATATATGGAGTTGGAGTTGAGGTCGGTGGACGTCTAGGGGGCCCATGAGGCAGGGGGCGCGCCCAGGGGGAGGGGGCGCCCCCCACCCTCGTGGACAGCGTGTGGGCCCCCTGATACTATTTCTTTCGCTATTATTTTTAATAATTCTGAAAAGTTGCTCCGTGGATTTTCAGGTCATTTCGAAAACTTTTATTTCTGCACAAAAATAACACCATGGGAGTTCTGCTGAAAACAGCATTAGTCCGGATTAGTTCCATTCAAATCATGCAAGTTAGAGTCCAAAACAAGGGCAAAAGTGTTTGGAAAAGTAGATAAGACGGAGACGTATCAGAATACTACTGACTCTTGCATAAAAGTAAAAGATAGGCCCTTCGTAGAGGGAAACAGGGATTTGTAGAGGTGCCAGAGCTCGAAGCTTTTAAAACAGAGATGAAAATAATTTTGAGAGGTATGCTTTCATTGTCAACATAACAACCAAGAGTTCCCAATATCTTACATGCTAGATACATTATAGGCGGTTCCCAAACAGAATGGTAAAGTTTTTACTCCCCACCACTAACAAGCAAAATCCATGGCTGGTCCGAAACAAGGGGTACCGTCCAACTGTCAACAATCCTGGCGGAGTTTTGTTTAATTATTTGCGATTTCGTTTTTGATCTTTTGATCATAGGACTGGGCATCCCAATTACCAACCACTTTCTCATGAATGATAAGTGAATAAGCACTCATTTTGAGATAACCCACCTAGCATGGAAAATACTAACAGCCCCTAGTCGCTACATGAGCGATTCGGGCATACAAAACAAATTAATATTTGAAGGTTTAGAGTTTGGCGCATGCAAATTTACTTGGAACGACAGGTAAATAGCGCATATAGGAAGATATGGTGGACACTCATGGAAGAAACTTGGTTCAAGGATTTTGGATGCACAAGTAGTATTCCCACTTAGTACAGAAATTTTGGCTAGCAAAAGATTCTAAATAGCAAGCACCACATATTGGAGGATCCATAACAATATAACTTATATACAAATATACCCAAGCATAACTCATTATGTTGTCTTCCTTGTCCGACTTCAACTAATTTGCTCAAGTTTGAAAATAATTAATGGGGCTCACAATCATAGAAGATGTCCAAGATAGTATATTTATATGTGAAATCTCTCTTCCTTCAATATTCTTTCATGAATTTTTCAAGTGACCAATACCATGTTTGCTAACTTTCAATAAATTTACCACCTCTACTTCTTATATGTGAAGTCACTACTCCCCATGGTATAAGCATATGAAACATATATAAATTCATATTTAGGATTTTCACATCATTCAACCATTTACTCATAGGATATAAGTGAAGCTCGAGAGTAAATAACAAACTACTCCAAAAGATAAAAGTGAAGATCAATGAGTAGTTGAATAATTATTTAGCTATGTAAGGACTATCTCTTATTTAAGTATTTCATATCTGAATATTTTATTCAAATAGCAAGCAAATCCTAATAAAATAAAATGACATTGAAAGGATAGCACATATCATGTGAAGAAGCAAAAACTTAGGCTCAACCAAAATTGACCGATCATTGTTGAAGAAGAAAGGTGGGATGCCAACCGGGGCATCCCCAAGCTTAGATGCTTGAGAATTCCTAAAATATTAATTAGGGATGCCTTGGGCATCACCAATCTTGAGCTTTTGTGTCTCCTTAATTCCTCTCATATCACAGTTTTCCTAAATCTTAATAACTTCATCCACACAAAACTCAACAAGAACTCGTGAGATAAGTTAGTATAAATCAATGCAAAACCTTAACATTCTATACTGTAGCAAATCACTAGAATTATTATTTGATATTGCCTACTAAATGCCTATGCATATTTAATACTCATATCCTCAAATAGAATCATTAAACAAGCAAACATATGCAAGCAATTCAAACATAACAGCAATCTATATGAATAGAACAGTCTGTAAAGAATGCAAGAGGAATCATACTTCCCTAACTCCAAAAATTCTGAAAAATTACCACACTATAGAAATTTTTTTGTGCCTTATTGTGTAAAAATTTCATGATTTTATCATGTTCTGACTATTCACCAATATTCAAAACATAACAGCAAACTTTTTATTTTCAAACAGCAACATAAAGACTTGCAAAATAAGCATGGTAAAGGTTATACTTGACCTTTTTATTGAATTAAAAGATATAAAACATGTCTATGAATAACAACAAGAAAATATAAACAAAAGAAAATGACGCTCCAAGCAAAACGCATATCCTATGGTGAATAAAAATATAGCCTCAAGTAAATTTACCGATAGACGAAGACGAAAGAGGGGATGTCATCCGGGGCATCCCCAAGCTTAGGCTCTTGGTTGTCCTAGAATATTACCTTTGGGTGCCTTGGGCATCCCCAAGTTTAGGCTCTTGCCACTCCTTATTCCGTAGTCCATTGAAACTTTACCCAAAACTTGAAAACTTCACAACACAAAACTCAACAGAAAATCTTATGATATCTGTTAGTATAAGAAAGCAAATCACCACTTAGGTATTGTTGTAAACTCATTATAAATTCATATTGGTGTTATATCTACTGTATTGCAACAACTACATGGTTCATACCCTCCGATACTACTCATAGATTCATCAAAATAAGCAAACAACACATAGAAAACAGAATCTGTTTAAAACAGAACAGTTTGTAGTAATCTGGAAACTTTCTGTACCTCTGTAACTCCAAAAATTCTGAAAAATTAAGACAGCGTAGACATTTTGTATATCAATCATTTATCAAAAATTCAGATCAAAAGAACGTTTCAGTGAATTTTCAAAATTCCTACACTGAGATCAAAAGTTTCTGTTTTTGCACAGAATCAAGTCAACTATCATCCACACTATCCCCAAGGCTTTACTTGGCACTTTATTAAAACAAAAGCTATAAAACATAATTACTACAGTAGCATAATAATGAGAACACACAAAAATAGTAGGGGTAAATATTGGTTATCTCCCAACAAGCGCTTTTCTTTAATGCCTTTTCAGCTAGGCATGATGACGTTAGTGATGCTCACATAAAAGATAAGAAATGAAACATAACGGGAGCATCATGAAGCATATGACTAGCACATTTAAGTCTAACTCACTTCCTATGCATAGGGATTTTTTGAGCAAATAATTTATAGGAACAAGAATCAACTAGCATAGGAAGACAAAACAAGCATAACTTCAAAACTTTCAACACATAGAGAGGAAACTTGATATTATTGCAACTCCTACAAGCATATATTCCTCCCTCATAATAATTTTCAGTAGCATCATGAATGAATTCAACAATATAACCATCACATAAAGCATTATTTTCACAAGCATAGAAATTGTATTACTCTCCACATAAGCAAATTTCTTCTCATGAATAGTAGTGGAAGCAAGCTCAACAAAATAACTATCATGTGAGGCATAATTCAATTGAAAATTAAAATCAAGATGACAAGTTTAATGGTTATCATTATTCTTTATAGCATGCATGTCATCACAATAATCATCATAGATAGCAACTATGTTCTCATAATCAATTGGAACCTCTTCCGAAATAGTGGATTCATCACTAAATAAAGTCATGACCTCTCCAAATCCACTTTCATCAATATAATCATCATAAATAGGAGGCATGCTTTCATCATAATAAATATTCTCATCAAAACTTGGGGGGCTAAAAATATCATCTTTATCAAACGTAGCATCCCCAAGCTTGTAGCTTTGCATATTATTAGCATCATGGATATTCAAAGAATTCACACTAACAACATTGCAATCATGCTCATCATTCAAAGATTTAGTGCCAAACATTTTATAAACTTGTTCTTCTAACACTTGAGCACAATTTTCCTTTCCATCATTTTCATGAAAGACATTAAAAAGATAAAGCATATGAGGCAACCTCAATTCCATTTTAGTTTTCTTTTATAGACTAAACTAGTGATAAAACAAGAAACTAAAAGATTCAATTGCAATCTAAAGATATACCTTCAAGCACTCACCTCCCCGGAAACGGCGCCAAAAAAGAGCTTGATGTCCACTAGGCAACCTTCTTCTTGTAAACTCATGTTGGGCCTCCAAGCACAGAGTTTTGTAGGAAAGTAGCAAATTTCCCTCAAGTGGATGACGTAAGGTTTATCAATCAGTGGCAGGCGTAGGATGAAGATAGTCTCTCTCAAACGACCCTGCAACCAAATAACAAAGAGTCTCTTGTATACCCAACACACCCAATACAATGGTAACTTGTATAGGTGCACTAGTTTGGTGAAGAGATGGTGATATAAGTGCATGGATGGTAGATATAGGTTTTTGTAATCTAAAAATATAAAAACAGCAAGGTAACTAGTAACAAAAGTGAGCAAAACGGTATTGCAATGCTTCAAAACAAGGCTTAGGGTTCATACTTTCACTAGTGAAAGTTCTCTCAACAATGAGAACATAATTAGATCATATAACAATCCCTAAATATGCAACAAAAATCACTCCAAAGTTCCTATCGCGGAGAACATAAGATGAAATTGCTTGTAGGGTACGAAACCACATCAAAATTATTCTTTCCAATCAATCCATTGAGCTATTCCTATAAGTTTCACAAATAGCCCTGCAGTTTGTAGTAAAGTAACACCATATGACACACATCAATCAACCCTAATGTCACCTAGATACTCCAATGTCACCACAAGTATCCGTGGGTCAATTATGTGATATGCATCAAACAACTTCAAATTCATAATATTCAATCCACCACAAAGAACTTCATGAGCATCCCGAGATTTCTACCAGAGAAAGGATAATGAAAACATGCATCAACCCCTATGCATAGATTACCACAATGTCACCACGGAAATCCGCAAGTTGATAACTAAAACATACATCAAGTGGATCAACAGAAGATCCCATTGTCACCACGGATATCCCATCGCAAGACATACATCAAGTGCTCTCACATCCAAAGACTCAATCTGACATAACAGAACCTCAAAGGAAAAGACTCAATTCATCACAAGGTAGAGAGGGAGAAACATCATATGATCCGACTATAATAGCAAAGCTCGCGGTACATCAAGTTCGTGTCGGATCAAGAACACGAGAGAGAGAGAGAGAGAGAGAGATCAAACACATAGCTATTGGTACATACCCTCAGCCCCGAGGGTGAGCTACTCCCTCCTCGTCATGGAGAGCGCTGAAATGATGAAGATGGCCACCGCTGATGGATACCCCCTCCGGCAGGGTGCCGGAACAGGGTCCCAAGAGGTTTTTCGTGGTTACAGAGACTTGCGGCAGTGGAACTCCCGATCTAGGTTTATTTCTGTGTGTTTCTATATTTATAAGAATGTTAGGTGTCGAGAACAAGTCGGGGGGTCCACGAGGAGCCCAAGAGACCGGAGGGCGCGCCCTAGGGGGGCGCGCCCTCCACCCTTGTGGAGGCCTCGTGGCTTTTCTGGCCCAACTCTTTTGTTTCGGGGCCTTCTTCTGGTCCATAAAAAATCACCGTAAATTTTTAGGTCATTTGGACTCCGTTTGGTATTCCTTTTCTGTAAAACTCAAAAAATAAGGAAAAACAGAAACTGATACTGGGCTCTAGGTTAATAAGTTCATCCCAAAAATTATATAAAATAGCATATAAATGCATATAAAACATTCAAGATGGATAATATAATAGCATGGATACTTCATAAATTATAGACACATTAAAGACGTATCACAGAGCTAGGGCACCACGTGGCGACGGGTAAGATAGCAACGGGTTGGCCGCAGCAGCGCCATGGGCCGCGGGGTGGGACGGCGCACCGTAGGAGACCGGTGGGGCGGCCGGGCCGACGTAGGGGGCCACCAGCGCGTCGGGAAAGCCATAGGGTTGGGGATACCCCGGCCGGGAGTTGGCGGCAGGAGGCCCGTAGGCCAGCGGCGGCACTGGGCCGGAGCCAGGAGGCAGAGACGGCATGTCGTCTGCCAGACCCGGCGATGGCGGGCCATGCAGGGGAGCACCGAGGGCCGGAGCGGCGGCAGCCGTGGAGGCGCCAGCCATGGAGGCAAGCGGGCGCGACAACAGGAACGGGGAGGTGGCAGGGGCCTGAGCAGCGACGGCGAAGGCCTGAGCGGGGGCGGGCGCAGAAGCCATCGCGGTGGCAGAGGCGATCGTGGCGGCGGCGGCGATCGGGGGCATGTGCGAAAGCGATCGTAACCTAGTCTAATACCATGTAAAACTTAGGTTTGTGGGAAACTTGCACGACACCCCAATACGGGTATGGCTCTTTATATATAGAGATACACCACATGTATAATTACACTATATACACTTACATAACGAAGCTCTATGTAAATATACAGTCTAACATATCGTTGATAGCACTATGAGCAATATTTTCCTTGGATAGATATACCCCGAGGCCACCACTACCCATAAAGGCTACGTATTTTAAACAGTGTATTGTGCTGCACTGCACGGCAACCGCGACAAAACTATTTACTCTGGAACCGAAAACTCAGCTATCCATCCAGTACAACGGGATATGGTTTCCTTTGCTGTGTGTACCGGACACTGGGTGGATAGAGATGAAATGCATCTGGTGAGAGGGGTGAGTCCTTCCGTGGAGGAAGATATGCACGGAGAGCAAGTGGTAGCAGCAGACGGGGTGAATAATGACGCACATGATAGATCCAAGCGTTTCTAAAAATAAGTGAAAATGAATGGGAGGAAAAGGAAGGCAGCACTAGTGTCAGGGAGCGAGGCAGTGACATGGACAGATGTCGTCATGCGTGTTCCGGCACTCGATGCGCGACGTGTCCGGCCGAGATCTTTTTACACTCCCCGCGGATGTTCGCCGGCGCCTGCTCATCCCACGTCGAAATCTACAGAAAGTGTGATTGGAATCAAACAGGACAGCGGGTTGTATTGCGACATTGCGAGCGCGCGGGAGTCGAGAGCAAACGCACAGGGACAGGGGTCTACCGACCACCGGTTTGGTTTTTGGTTTGGTTTGTTTCCGATGAGGCATTCGGCCCCAGGGGCGGGGGCGAGGAGGCGGAGGTAAAAATTCCGGCTTTTCAGGCGCCTGACGCCAACTCGGACCCTAATGTCCGGTCGGGTCCGATTGGAATTACATAGACAGAAATCAGGGCCTAATGCGCAGGAGCAAATGGACAAACCCTCGTTTTTTATCTGATTTTGATCCATTCCCGATTTAGATTTGGGTCGTGTTTGTGTCAAAACGGACAACGCATGAATGAGCGGGACACACGCCCTTGTCCTTTCCTAGCCCGCGCGTCGGGACACAACCCTCTGAAGGAGGGAGAAAGGCTATGAGATTCAACACACTTTTGATTAGCACTGCGGCTAAGGTTTATATACAGTTTACAGGCTGATCGTGTGCCACTAACTGAGGCCGGTCGTGGGCTACATCGTGCCCACTTCTGACGCTCTAGCGCTGACTCAAGTCACGCTACATACAGAATACATACACTGACGCGTATACTCTAACACCCCCGCAGTCTTGGCGGCGGCCGGCTCGATGCAAATACTGGCCCGAAACTGAAGAAAAACGTCCGTAGGCAAGCCTTTAGTCATGATGTCGGCGAGTTGTTGCTTGGTGGGATGTGAAGGATGCGAAACTTGCCAAGTGCCACGCGCTCCCGAACTAAATGGATGTCGAGCTCCACATGCTTGGTGCGGCGATGGTCAACTGGATTCGTTGAGAGATATCAGGCTGAGACGTTGTCGCAGAAGACCACGGTCGCCGATCGAAGAGGGAGCAGGAGCTCGCCAAGGAGTTGTCGGAACCACACGCACTCGGCAACTGCATTGGCGATGCCGCGGTACTCAGCTTCGGCACTGGACCGTGACACCGTAGCCTGGCATTTGGACGACCAGGAGATGAGCGCGTCGCTGAGGTAGATGCAGAAGCTAGACGTCGACTGGCGCATGTCGGGGCAGTCGGCCCAGTCGGCGTCAGTGAATGCCCGCAGGTCCAGCGATGGAGAGGCCGAAGATGCAAGCCATGGGACGGCGCACCACGCACATACCGCAACACGCATTTGATGAGGGCGTGGTGACAGTCCCGACGCGAGCTCCGGCCTGGTGATGGTGAGGTACTATAGGGCCCCAGCGAGGCTGCGATACGCCGACGGATCAGCGAGGCGCGGCCCCTCGGCATGTGGAATCTTGCCCTTCGTGTCTATTAGCGTGGGGGGCGGCTTGCACGTGTCCATGCCGGCGCGCTCCAGAATGTCTTCGGCGTACTGCCACTGGCAGAGGAAAAAGCCAGCAGCAGTGCCCGTCACCTGAATGTCGAGGAAGAACCGAAGGGCACCCAGGTCCTTCATGGAGAATTCGCTGGTGAGCCAGAGAATGATGCGCTGGAGAAGAGTCGGGGACGAGGCAGTGAGGACGATGTCGTCGACGTAGAGGAGCAGGAACGCGGCATCGTCCCCGCTGGCATAGGTGAACAGGGAGGAGTCAGACCGGTTTGCCGAGAAGCCCAGCGTCTTGACGAAGCCAGAGAACGTCTGGAACCACGCACGCGAGCCTGTTTGAGGTCGTACAACGACTTGTTCAGACGACATATGGGGTGTGGCTGTTGTTCGTCGACGAAGCTGGGGGGCTGAAGATAGTAGACCTCCTCCGCGAGCGTTCCGTGCAGGAACGCATTCTTGACGTCCAGTTGGTGAACGGACCACCGCCGCGAGGCAGCAATGGTGAGGACGGCGCGGATGGTGGCCGGCTTGACCACTGGAGAGAACGCCTCGCTGTAGTCGACACCGGCGCGCTGATGAAAGCCGCGGACGACCCACCGCGCCTTGTAGCGCTCGAGGGAGCCATCCAGGCGAAATTTGTGCTTGAAGACCCACTTACCAGTGACCAGATTGGCGCCCAGCGGCCGCGGGACCAGCTCGCAAGTGCGGTTGGAGACGAGCGCGGCGAACTCATCGCGCATGGTGGCAAGCTAGTTTGAATCGCACACGGCGACCCGCATGGAGCTCGGCAATGGAGAGAGCGCAATCGTTGGCGATGCAGTGGCGGTGTAGTACTTGGGATTCTGCCGGAAAGTGACGGCCTGAGCTCGTGTCACCATGCGTGTCGGGGCAGCAGGCGCGGCGCGCGGAGCGCCCCCGCTGGATGCTGACGAAGAGCCAGCGCCGTACGATGCGGAATGGGTGGTGGAGCTCGAACCAGTGGAGCGTGCGCTAGACATGGAGGCGTCAGATCCACCCACCGCAGATCCAACGGTGGAGCTTGAACCGATGGAGCACGCGCTGGGCGCGGAGGCATCGGAGCCGCCCGTAGCGGATCCAACGGCGTCAGGGGAGCAGGCCAAGCCCGATCCAGTGCCCGCAGCTGGACAGATGCGTAATGAAGAAGAGCTGAGCCCCGGGCGAAGAACCTGTAGAATAGGCGGAGCGCCCAGGGATGGCGGAGCCGGCGGCGTAGGGGTAGCATCGCGTGCGAAAGGGAAAACATCCTCATGAAAATAGACATGTCGTGAGGTGAGAACCCACTTGGACGCAAGGTCGAAGGAACGGTACCCGCGATGATCGGCAGGATAGCCGAGGAAAACGCATCCTGCAGAGCAAAAATCAAGATTGTGGCACGCCGTGGAGGCAGTGTTCGGGTAGCAAAGGCAACTGAAGACGCGGAGCATGCTGTAATCATGGGCAATGCCGAGGAGAAGCTCGTGAGGGGTGCGCGGCGAGCTGCTGTGGCAAGGGCGCCTGTTGAGCAGAAACGTGGCGATGTTCAGGGCTTCAGCCGAGAAGCGGGACGGCAGCGAGGCATGGAAAAGAAGAGCTCGCACACTGTCGTTGAGCGTTCGCAGAGTGCGTTCAGCTTTGTTGTTCTGCTAGCTGGTGTAGGGACAGGACAGATGGAGCACGGTGCCATGAGAGGCAAGGAGCTCGCACGAGGCATGACTACCGAACTCATGGCCATTGTCAGTATGCACAGAGAACACTGGCAGCTGAAACCGGGTGTGTGCGTAGGTGTAGAAATCACGCAAGATTGGGAGGACCTCTGACTTGTATTTGAGCGGGAATGTCCAGACGTAATGTGTGTAATCGTCGAGAATTGCTAAGTAAAATTGATACCCAGAAATGCTAGATGCAGGGAGGTCCATATATCCAGGTGAAGCAACTGAAAAGGAAAATAACTACAACTAAGCGACTCTAAAACAGGAGGCGCGTGTGCTTGCCAAGACGACAGGCATGGTAGGGATGCGGCGCGGATTTGTTGAAGCTAAACGAAGAGCAGCTAGTGACATGTTGGAGTTGCGGAGCCCCTGGATGTCCGAGCCGCTGATGCAGGCGAGAAGTAGTGACGACGCAGGCGAATGGACGCGGAGTGTAGGCACGGGCCGTTGTCACAGAGTACAGATCACCGGTGGAGTCACAACACGGGATCACCTCCCGGGTTTGGAGGTCCTTGACAGAGAAACCAAACAAGTCAAACTCAATTGAGACGGGGTTGTCATGACAAATTTGTCATACTGAAAGAAGATTCTTGATGAGAGCCGGTGAGACAAGAACATTGCGTGCCGGAGATGAGCAAGCCAGCTCCGGTGTGGGTGATGGGAAGATGCTCACCACTTGGGAGGACGGAATGAAGTGTACCAGGAGAATGAGTCATGTGTGCAGCCGCGCTAGAGTCCATGTACCACTCGGAGGAGGTCCCTGAGGACGACGGTCCGGCCATGGCGCTGTGAAGCGTGGCTTGGAGGGAGTGCATGTCCAGGGGCTGCTGCTGCGGTACGC
This sequence comes from Triticum dicoccoides, assembly GCF_002162155.2. Taxonomy (NCBI): domain Eukaryota; kingdom Viridiplantae; phylum Streptophyta; class Magnoliopsida; order Poales; family Poaceae; genus Triticum; species Triticum dicoccoides. The sequence goes on from NC_041387.1 coordinate 379,592,359, forward strand.
TTGGAGGTGTGTTGGTGTAGACTGCCGGCGGCGCGTAGCTGTACTGGTAGCCAGGCGCACCGGGCGCGAGCAGAGACGACGCGGCATACACGGCCTATTGGTGCGGCGTGCCGGGGCGCGGACCGAGCACGCCAGAGCCAGGGGCATGCCACGGCATGGGCCAGGCCTGGACAAGCACGGTCCAGGAGTTGGCGCCCGATGCGGGAACGGGCAGGCCAGTAACGCACTGGGGCGGCGCTGGCAGGGGCGCACCAGCGGGGCCGTTGTCGCGTCCGCAGCGACACCCATGCCCGCCACGTGCACGGCCACCGTTGTTGACGTCAGGCGCAGCCGGAGGCGCGGCTGGGGCCGGGGCAGGTGGTTAAGCAGGGCCACGCCCGGCGACGAGCGCGTGCATGCCCTGTAGACGCGCGGTTTGCTCGGCACGATGCTCCTCCATGAGAAGGAAGAAGCGCGTCTGGAGGAGCGAGGGCAGCGGTGACTGCGATATGATGTGGGGGATGGCGCCATGGTACTGACGGTTGAGGCCGCGCAGGAGATGAAAGACATGTCGCGACTCCGTCACCGGCTGGCCGAGGTCGCGGAGCTGGTCGGCGTACGTCTTTAGCTTGGTGCAGTACTGCATGACTGTCATGTCGCCCTGCACCACAGCGTGGTACTCGGCCTCGACGTAGACGGCCCGCGCGAGATGGTTGTGTCGGAAGATGCCATCGATCGCCGTCCAGACGGTGAGCGCGATGTCCCTGTCCGCCATGACGACGTCCAGAAGATCAGGCGCGACCGTGGTGTTCAACCAGTGAACGACTGCATGATCTGCCATCGCCCAGTCATGGCCATCGAAGCGAGGAACGGCCACGGCGTCGACGTGGTCGCGGAGCCTGAACATCCCGATCACGGTGTCGAAGTGGCGGCGCCACTGCGCGTAGTTGCCGGCGGGAAGATCGAGGGTGACGGGGATGTGGCGGCGAATTTCAATCGTTTGCAACACCGAAGGGGAGACGGTGGGGGCTGGGGTAGTAGGAACAGCGGCGACGGGGCCGGCCGGAAGGAAAGCAGGTGGTGGTTGCGGTAGATCGACGGCGGCAGGAGCGCCGGAGCCATCAGCAATGGGGGAGGAAGGGGAACCGGGGCCGTCGCTCATAGCAGATGAAGCAGGGTCGTCAATCAGAGCAAAAGTGTTGAGCCGATCAGTGGTATCTGATACCATGAAGGAGGGAGAAAGGCTATGAGATTCAACACACTTTTGATTAGCACTGCGGCTGAGGTTTATATACAGTTTACAGGCTGATCGTGTGCCACTAGCTGAGGCCGATCGTGGGCTACATCCTGCCCACTACTCACGCTCTAGCGCTGACTCAAGTCACGCTACATACAGAATACATACACTGACGCATATACTCTAACACCCCCTTTTTTCTTCCCCTACGTGGACTGCCCCTCCTCCCCGTCCCC
>NC_041387.1:379594071-379596221 GCF_002162155.2 Triticum dicoccoides
CATAGCTGCCGCCACCCATTTTGCTTGCCGCCTCCTCGTTGTCTAGCTCGGCCGCCCAAACCATGACCATCCCTCGCCATAGCCGCTCCCACTCTCATGTTTCAGAGGATTTTTTGTTGGCGTTAGTGGCTCTTTGTCGCCGCATCCAATACCAGGGAAGCTACGGGCATCGGAGACGCCCATTGACCCCCAACACCTTCCGACAGGTTTTGCATAGCCGACGGGCCGTCAACGCCAACCTTGCCTGCTGCATGTGAGGGGAGCCTGACGTGCTCTTGTCGGCCGCGTCTTCCCCATGACCGCAAGTTGTTCGACACTTTGCTCACAAGGTACCATGGATAGCAGGGATGAGTATTTTCTCCACAACTTTATTTATTCATCGGATGATTCGTTCTCAGCTGACGAAGAGCTTGTGGTTGCTGCATTGGTCGTCAATGACCTAATTGCTAGGCAGCTGCCTCGGTTCAGGGGATCAATCTCGGGGCATGCTCCGGCCTTGAACTGTAATAGGGAGAGCGGTCACGCCCTGCTCTATGCTGATACAGACCGGTTGCTGGCGATCAATACAATAGGGGCTTTTCGGGTATACTTGGTAGCATAGATTGTATGCATGTCACATCCCTAGCTTCTGGTGCTGCCTGGTGTGTGCATCATGTTTAAATTCTGAAATTTGAACTCAGGGAAATTGGAAGCCTCAAAACTTAAATAAAAGAGGGGCAAAAACCCTAGAAATCTCATTCATTGCTCCAAAATGCTCTCCTTAAATGTTTGATAATTTTTGGTAAGGGTTCTGGTCCCAACCAAAATATTGAACATTTTTAAGGAATTATTCTTGGGACTTTGGATTTAATTCATTAGCTATTTGAATTTGAATTATATTCATATAATTAGAATATAATTTCAAATACCCCTGAAATATTTTATAATCTTTTGGAAAAGTCCATCTAGCAATATAAAATATTCAGAGGAGTTTTTGGCATTGTTTGAATTATTTTTAAATTCAAAACAGTGGCAAAATAAATTAAATAAAACAAACAGAACAAAAAAAAGAGGAGAGCAGAACCACCTGGACTTACCTGTGAAGGCCACCTGGTGGCCCAACAGGACCGGCCCAGCCGGCCCAGCCCACCTCCTCCCCCTTGTCATCTTCCTCCTCTGCCAGGAGGACGAACAGAGGCGAGGCGTGGCGCGCGCCCGAGAGGCCTCGGCCACCTCCTGCTTCCCCCTGGCCACCTCCTGCTTCCTCTCGTCGCCCTGGACCCCGTCCGCGACGCCACGCACCCTCCCAGGCCTCGCACTCTCCCCGTGCCTTCTCCCCCCTTTCTCTGGCTCCCTCTCTCCTCCACCGAGCGGAGCCCCGCCGCCACCGACGCCGTTCGCCGCGGCCACCACCACCCACTCTCCTCCCCGACGCGCCCCCGAGCCCACTAACCCTCCCTGCAGCTCCGCGGTGAGCCTTTGACCCGATTCCCCCTCTCCCCGTGCCCTACCTCCCTCTCTAGCCGCCGTTCACAACGAGCCGAGAACCCCACGCCGCCGGCGATGTCGCCGCCGTCACTGCAGCCAGCAAGGCTCGAAACCGAGCACGGCACCGTGCTCCTAGCATCTTCAGGAGCTCGGCGAGCCCCTTAGCCATCCCTCCCGTCCTCTGTGGCCTCGCCCCGCTCGAACCCGAAGCTCCAGCCGCCGCACTTGCCATCGCCGTCGTCGGCTCCGGCCACCCCAGCCGCGGCCACAGCCACCGCTGGACGCGCCGCGTCGCGGACGTTCTAATGAGCCAAACCGCGCGCCAAACCATCGCCCCTAGCTCAAATCCGAGCCGCGCCGCCGTGCGGAATGGTCGCCGCCGGCGATACTCCGGCGACTGCCGACGTGGCACGCTTAATTAGCGCTAATGACGCCCTAACCAACCCCCTAGGCCACTGACTGTGGGCCCCACCCCTGGTCAAACCTCAGTTAGCGCTGGGTTTGACCGGGATTAGCTCCTGTGTCACTGACGTGTGGCCCCCACACGTCAGGTTTGACCGAGCCAGCCCAGTTGACCCTGCTGACGTCACTGTGACGTGGGGCTGACGCAATAAGTATTTTCTGGATTTAAAAATAATCAGGAAATTCCAGAAAATAGCTAAAACTTCAATAAATCATAGAAA
>NC_041387.1:379601346-379617511 GCF_002162155.2 Triticum dicoccoides
CGCGCCCCCGAGCCCACTAACCCTCCCTGCAGCTCCGCGGTGAGCCTTTGACCCGATTCCCCCTCTCCCCGTGCCCTACCTCCCTCTCTAGCCGCCGTTCACAACGAGCCGAGAACCCCACGCCGCCGGCGATGTCGCCGCCGTCACTGCAGCCAGCAAGGCTCGAAACCGAGCACGGCACCGTGCTCCTAGCATCTTCAGGAGCTCGGCAAGCCCCTTAGCCATCCCTCCCGTCCTCTGTGGCCTCGCCCCGCTCGAACCCGAAGCTCCGGCCGCCGCACTTGCCATCGCCGTCGTCGGCTCCGGCCACCCCAGCCGCGGCCACAGCCACCGCTGGACGCGCCGCATCGCGGACGTTCTAATGAGCCAAACCGCGCGCCAAACCATCGCCCCTAGCTCAAATCCGAGCCGCGCCGCCGTGCGGAATGGTCGCCGCCGGCGATACTCCGGCGACTGCCGACGTGCCACGCTTAATTAGCGCTAATGACGCCCTAACCAACCCCCTAGGCCACTGACTGTGGGCCCCACCCCTGGTCAAACCTCAGTTAGCGCTGGGTTTGACCGGGATTAGCTCCTGTGTCACTGACGTGTGGCCCCCACACGTCAGGTTTGACCGAGCCAGCCCAGTTGACCCTGCTGATGTCACTGTGACGTGGGGCTGACGCAATAAGTATTTTCTGGATTTAAAAATAATCAGGAAATTCCAGAAAATAGCTAAAACTTCAATAAATCATAGAAAATTAACCGTAACTCCAAATTAAATAATTTATATATGAAAAATTATCAGAAAAATTCAAGGAATCCATCTGTACCATTTTCATGCATGTTAGAACAACTTATCACTACTGTTTAGGACAAATGAAGTGAATGACATTTAAATAACCACATATGGAGTTTGAATTTGAATCTTGGATTCAAACCAACTTCATTTAATCTGGTTTTAGGTGCATTAGCCCAAAACACATTCATATTGCCATGTCATAGCATGCATCATATTGTGCATTGCATTGATTGTGTTTCTTCTGTGTTTGCCGGTGTTGTTCCCCCCTCGGTAGACGTTGTATCGACGATGTGATCGTTGACACTGATGAAGACTCAATGCTATCTTCAGAAGTGCCAGGCAAGCAAAACCCCCTTGTTCATTCTGATAAAATCCCACTCTCTCGCTCCTGCCCTCTTTTACTGCGTTAGGACAACAACGACATATTTGATACTTGCTGCGGTAGCTGAACCCCTTTATCCTCTGCATGACCTGTCATTGCCACAGTAAATAGATGAAACCCACTAGCATGAGTAGGAGTTGTTTGAGCCCTGTTGTGCCTACTCATTCATGCTTGTTTGTCATGCCTGCTACTGCTTAGAGTTGAGTCAGGTCTGATTCATCGGGGATGAATCAGAGGCGTGTGAACATGTCCTACTATGGGTGAACTAAATGTGTGAACACGATTTGGTAAAGGTAGCGGTGAGAGGCCATGTAGGAGTACATGGTGGGTTGTCTCATTGCAGCCGTCCTCAGGAACTGAGTTCTGTGTTTGTGATCCATGATCAGTTACTACCACACATTGGGCTCCGGGCGCTCCAAGCTCTCTCGACTTATTAATCAACTTGATCTATGTCCAGGAGTTGCAACTAGTTTCTGGTGTTTGTAGGTAGTGTTAGTAGTCTACCAAGTGGCACCCGGTACAGGTGGGCTTGGGACAGACTAGGCACAGTGGCACGGTGTACCAAGCGTAGATCCACCCGTCGAGGTGGGCTTGGAAACCCTGCTCACATCGTTTGGGGCCGTGAGCGACACCCCGGCCGGATTTCCTTGCGGATGGAACCTGAATAGGCGATAAACCTGGACTAGAGACTTGTTCGGTTAGTCAGGTCATGGCCGACTCCCTCGCCTGGCTTCCGCTTGAAGGTTGCCGAGGTACATGACGTGTACAGGGCGATAAGTGGCGAAAGCGTGTGTGAAGAAGTACACCCCTGCAGGGTTATCATTATCTATTCGAATAGCCGGATTCCTCGGATATGGAAACTTGGACCCCTTGCATAGTTCATAGACAAGTGAAAGTGGATACTCTAAAATACGCAAGATAAGCGTGAGTGCTATGGATGGCGTTCTCGTAGGGAGACGGGAGCGGATCCATAGTGGGGTATTGATATGGTGAATATGTGGACTCGTGTGCGCCACTTCAAAAGAGTTACTTGCAGTCGTAGTTCAGGATAGCCACCGAGTCAAAGCTGGCTTGCTGCAGTCAAACCCCTCCATCCCTTTGTTGATAATGATGCATATGTAGATAGTTCTGATGTAAGTCTTGCTGGGTACATTTGTACTCACGTTTGCCTATTTATGTTTTTTGCAGAGAGACTTCGGTCTCGTTAGTAGTTCCGCGTGGACTTCGACGTTTAGCTTGTTACCTCAGCTACGATCTTGTGCCCTCGGCAGGATCTGGTAGATAGTCAGGCTTTTCAGCCTTTTTCATTTATAGATGTCTGTACTCAGACATGATAGCTTCCGCTTGTGCTTTGATTGTATGCTCTGAGTGTTGGGTCATGAGACCCATGTTTGTAATATCTCGCTCCTCGGAGCCTAATGAATAAATTACTTGAGTCATAGAGTCATGTTGTGATGCTATGCTGTATTTGCACATATCGAGCATATTGTGTGTATGTTATTGAAATGCTTGGTATGTGTGGGATCTGACCATCTAGTTGTTTATCTTTAGTAGCCTCTCTTACCGAAAAATGTCTCCTAGTGTTTCACTGAGCCATGGTAGCTTGCTACTGCTCCGGAACACTTAGGTCGGCCGGCATGTGTCCTTCTTCGTTCCTGTGTCTGTCCCTTCGGGGAAATGTCACGCGATGAATACCGGAGTCCTGTTAGCCCGCTACAGCCCGGTTCACCGGAGTCCTGCTAGCCCAGTGCTACAGCCTGGATTCGCTCGCTGATGACCGACACGTTTGATGCTGGGTCATGGATGCCTGTCCCTGTAAGTCTGTGCTACTTTGGGTTTATGACTAGCCATGTCAGCCCGGGCTCCTTATCATATGGACGCTAGCGACACTGTCATATACGTGTGCCAAAAGGCGCAAACGGTCCCGGGCAAAGGTAAGGCGACACCCGTGGAAATACCGTACGTGAGGCCGCAAAGTGATATGAGGTGTTACATGCTAGATCGATGTGGCATTGAGTCGGGGTCCTGACAATGCACTAGAAATTGAAGAACTGTCCATTTGCTTGGCAATGGCAGTACAAGGGGCATGTGAAAGGTGTCGCTGTCATACTAGAAGCGGTGGCTTCACAAGACCTTCGGATATGGCATTCTTTTTTTTGGCATGGCTGGTTCTCACAATGATATCAACATGCTTCAGCGTTCTCCAGTCTTCGCAAGGCTTGTAGAAGGCCACTCTGCAGAGGTCAACTTTGAGATCAATGGCCACCATTACAACAAGGGATACTACCTAGCTGATGGTACCTATCCTCAGTGGTCAACTCTTGTGAAGACAATACCCAATCCGCAAAGAGAGAAGAGACAGATATTTTCCCAAATGCAAGAGAGTGCTAGGAAGGATGTGGGTGTGCTTTTGGTGTGCTTCAATCTGGATGGGGTATCGTTCGACATCTTGCACTGACATGGAGCACCGAGAAGCTTTGGAAGGTGATGAGTGCTTATGTGATCATGCACAACATGATCTTGGAGGATGAGCGTGATGACAACATCTACGACCAAGGATTTGATTTACAGGGTGAAAATGTTGAGCCTGAGTAGCAAGAATCGGCAACGTTTGAACAGTTCATTCAATTCCATCGTGAAATGCATGATTGACATACTCATATGCAGCTTTAAAATGACTTGGTTGAACACATGTGGACTCATGTTGACAACCAGTAGACGTATCGCTTCATTTTCTTTTCATGTATTCAAGACAATTTTTATTGGGTTGTAAAACTATTTGATTGTGTTTTTATTCGGATGTGAAACTATTTGTATGGAAAACTATTTGTAATGTTTGTTTTATTTGGTTGTAAAACGTATAGTTCATAATGTATACATAGGGGCTCCCAGCGGCCGTGGCGGACTAGATGCGTCCGTCATTGGGCGCACAGTCAGCGCGAACAGAAAAACGGCCGGACGCTCCATTGTCTCATTCAAAAGGACAAAATTCAAATAAAACAGACGTCTGTTTGAGATCATGTGTTGGAGTTTGCGTGAGCTATAGTCGGTCTCAAAAAATACCGGTATCTTGGTCGGTTTCTTGAGCAGCGATTGGGTGGGTGGTCGCTGTCGCGGCGGGGACGGGGTGTTGGATTGCTGGAAGAGGCTCTTGTGAGGCCGAGAAGCCGCTGTCCACGGGAACATACAATTCCACGCGAAATGCTTCAACTGAAATCCTCCGAAAACACTAGTCCGTGAGGATGAAGGATGGTTGATAGCTAGAACAATAAGCCACAGTCATGTACTGTTCATCCATTCGCTAAATATCTAGGAGTATCTTAGTCGTGTGCGCCCGCCCAGATGGCAACTCAAGAGCCGTGCCGCACATCCTTCTTTTTTTGTTACCCAAATCATTGGTGACAGCATCTATTCGGTCGTCCTATGCTTCTACAGTACTATTTCTCCCCCTAGATATTTTTCCCGTGTATGTGTAACACCAATGGATGGAGCCAATTGGTTTGCGCAGCAGGCTGTCATTTTCCTAGGCTAAGACTAATCCACTGGGATAACCAAAGCTTTAGTCTTCGGGAATCATATTGGGGCCAACCATGATCACAAAACAAGTAATTTCTTCCTCAGGCTCGCCTGTCCGAATCGTCCTGCATATAGAGCTTATAAATATCTGCTTCAGCTTTATGCTGTGGGCCGATCCAAAAGGCAGATAGGCATGAGAGCTCACAGCCAGGTTGGTAAACAATGTTTTCCTCGGTTTTCAAATGCTAACAACAACAAGTACAAACAGGACGGGGATAGGCACGGCCTTATTTAACAACGCTTCTACTTTCAACGGTACCTCTACTAATCCAACAAGGATGTTTATCAAGAAACACGACGAGACAAACCGGCCTGCGCGGGAAGGTCAGATTTGCAATACAAGTAGTAGTAATGATAAATTGATGATGCAGCTGTAGAACAATAATACTAGTACTCCCTAGTATGAATCCAACTAGTTTACCTTCTCGGTGCTATCACCTGAAGCAAGCAACGAGGCTTAAATAACCAGAGCCGACCTTTCCACAACGGAGTGCCTCCATTCCAAAGGCGATCTAGATGTGTCCACACCTGCAACTGCAAACTGTAATGCAAAGACAAAAATAGTTTAGCAGATGCTCGTCTGTACGACATCGATCCAACTGTATTGTGCATTTAGTTAGATTAGAGCTGGCAAACTCCTAGGCCTAGCGTAGTGAGCTGCTACTATGAAGATTGACCTTTTTGTTTGAACCGCAAACCATAGAACAATTGTTCTACAGTAATTTTCATTAATAAATCATATATACAAATACCAAAGGAGTTGAAGCAATCAACCAATACCAGTCCTATGAAACATATTTTTTTAGAAAGGACGAAGACCCCTGGCCTCTACATCGCATGATGCACACAACCATTTTATTGCATAAAGTTTCAAGTTCAAAACAATGTCTCAAACAAACCGACGAAACACTTTAAAAAGTTGTCACAACCAACGAAAAATAGGGTAAGATGACTAAACACCTATCATATTATTGGAACGTCATCCAAACCGGTTGTAAGTCAAGATTGTTGACGTATAATGTGCTGCCTAGTCTCTTCCATCAGATTGGTCTTCTGGTTGCATTGGCTAGAGCATGCACTTCTACATGTATCAGAGCCAAGAGGTCTCGCGTTCAAGGCCCGGCTAGTGCAATTAAATTGCAGCCCACTTTCGGTCCACGTTTAGACCTGAGGGAGTGTAGGACCTTGAGAAGAGGTGTCTAGGGGGGTGATTAGACACTAAGTACCAAAGTTGCAGTTTTTAACTTCTTTAAGTTTAAGTGGAGTTTAGACACAAGTTTAACATTCACAATACATAACAAGCAAGCATGCAATGAGTGTATGAGCAGCGGAAAGTAAAGCATGCAACTTGCAAGAATATAAAGAGAAGAGTTTTGGAGGATTCAAACGCAATTGGAGACATGGATGTTTTTGTCGCGGTTCCGATAGATGGTGCTATCGTACATCCACGTTGATGGAGACTTCAACCCACGAAGGGTAACGGTTGCGCGAGTCCACGGAGGGCTCCACCCACGAAGGGTCCACAAAGAAGCAACCTTGTCTATCCCATCATGGCCGTCGCCCACGAAGGACTTGCCTCACTAGCGGTAGATCTTCACGAAGTAGGCGATCTCCTTGCCCTTACAAACTTCTTGGTTCAACTCCACAATCTTGTCGGAGGCTCTCAAGTGACACCTAGCCAATCTAGGAGACACCACTCTCCAAGAAGTAACAAATGGTGCGTTGATGATGAACTCCTTGCTCTTGTGCTTCAAATGATAGTCTCCCCAACACTCAACTCTCTCTCATAGGATTTGGATCTAGTGGAAAGAAGATTTGAGTGGAAAGCAACTTGGGGAAGGCTAGAGATCAAGATTCATATGGTAGGAATGGAATATCTTGGCCTCAACACATGAGTAGGTAGTTCTCTCTCAGAAAATGTATGTTGAAAGTGTAGATTCGTTCTGATGGCTCTCTCCATGAATGAAGAGGGGGTGGAGGGGTATATATAGCCTCCACACAAAATCTAACCGTTACACACAATTTACCAAACTCGGTGGGACCGAATCAACAAACTCGGTCGGACCGATTTAGCAAATCTAGTGACCGTTAGGATTTTCGGTGGCACCGATATGCAACTCGGTAGGACCGATATGGTTAGGGCTAGGGCATAACGTAATCTCGGTGAGACCAATTACACAAACTCGGTGAGACCGATTTTGGTAATTAGCTAACCAGAGAGTTGGTCAGGCAAACTCGGTTGGACCGATTACACAAACTCGGTGGGACCAATTTTGGTAATGAGTCAACCAGGAAGTTTGCATTGTAGTCTCGGTAGTACCGATTGCTCAAACTCGGTGAAACCGATTTTGGTAATGGACATACACAAAGAGATTACAATCCCATCTCGGTGAGACCGAGAAACCTATCGGTGATATCAATCTGTCTAGGGTTTGTGGCAGTGGCTATGACATCTGAACTCGGTGGCGCCGGATAGAAAGAATCGGTAGGGCCGAGTTTGACTTTGAGTATAGGTCATATGTGTGGAAGTGTGAAAGTAGTTGAGGGTTTTGGAGTATATCACTAAGCACTGTGGAGCAAGAAACTCATTAAGCAACACCTCATCCCTTCTTGATAGTATTGGCTTTTCTTATAGACTCAATGTGATCTTGGATCAATAAAATATAAAATGAAGAGTCTTGAGCTTGAAGCTTGAGCCAATCCTTTGTCCTTAGCATCTAGAAGGAGTTCCCACATCCTTTAGTCCATGCCACTCCATTGTTGAACTTATCTGAAATATACTAGATAAAAGTGTTAGTCCAACAAAAGATATGTTGACATTAATTACCAAAACCACCTAGGGAGCACTTGTGCTTTCAATCTCCCCCTTTTTGTTAATTGATGACAACATACATCAAAGCTTTAGATAAAGATATAAAGAATAGCAAGTAAAGCTTTGGAAAGACATGTAACAAGCATAGGCTCCCCCTACATGTATGCAATCATGTGAATATGGAATAGAAGCATGTGAGAGCATAACCATGATAGAGTAGGCAATGTGTTACATGTATCTTGGCCATATGCATCAGAGCAAAGAATATTAAAGAAAATACATTCATGCTCATGAGTCCTTCTTGCAAACAGTATGTACATCAGCAAGAATTCCTCATACACATGATTGTGATGCATATACTTACCTTGTAGTCTTGAGTTGGATTAGGATGGAATGAACCTGCGTAAACAAGGTTAGATAACATAGGTACATCTACTAGCCAGAGCAAACAGAAGAAACCACAAGAATACCAAGACTGGGATGACATGTAGAGAGTGAGTACTAAGTACCACATTGTAAACATGTCCCCAAGAGTAAAGATATGCAATGAATTTAAATGATTTCTTTCCCTTAGATGTCTTGCTCCCCCTGAATCTAGCATGGGATACTGGGAGAAGATAGGGAACAGAAAATCAGAGCTGAAAGATATAAAAGAACAGAGCTAATGCAAATAAGCACATAGGAACATGTCTTTCCCCTCAAGAAGACATGTGGCATCTCTCCTCTTGAACACCAAGCATCTGGGATCCTTGAGAAATACTTTCTACTTGAGTATTCTCTCCCCCTGGAGATCTCTTTCTCCCCCTGAGGAGGTGATATTCTCTCTCTCTCTCTCTGATGTGATCTCTCTAAGTGATAAGCTTTGATGTGACCTCTCTCTCCCCCTTTGACATCAATTTCCAAGAAGGGTTTGATCCTTGAGTCATAGCACAAAGCACTTACATAAATGTGATGCTTGTAGAGGACAAGATTCATTGAGTGGAGCTGGATCAGAAGAAACACAGAATAAGTGGCAACTGTTTTTCCTGTTGTGAAATCGGTGGCACTGAGTGGTATGCTTCGGTTGTACCGAAAGGATTCGGTTGGACCGAAAACAACAAATTGGTGAAACCGAGTTCATCGCAGAGAAAACACTTGTCACCTCAGCTCACTAGACTAGTAAGATCTCACAAGGATTTGCAAGGAATTTACTTAAAGATATGCAATGAATTGGATGCAGAAAATGCAGAACAAACAGAAAGAAATCTAGATGAAGTTTTTTTTGAAAGTGAAAACAAATATGCATGAGACAAATGCAAAAACACAGAAAAGAACACAAGAGAACTTCATCTAGAGATGGACGGCGACAAAGTCACCTATGTTAGAGTATATTGACTTAGGAGTCAAGTGAGATCACTTGATCATTGGTCATACTCATTGTTTAAGCTCAAAATGGGGTTGCCATTTTTCGTTTAAGCATCTTGATGTATTCACATCTTGTCGAGTTGCTTTAGCTCATGACTTGGAGTAAAGCTTCTCTAAGATGGAATAACATACCTTGGTTGGTGGTGTTGTCCATGTAGTTGAACTTGTGTGGGTTGCTCAAGGTTGATGTAGCTCATCAAGAGTTGGGAGCACCACTTGGAATTTGAGTCCATCTACCTACATGGGTTAGTTCTTGCAAGGAAGAGCACTTGTTTATCCAAAAATGACAATCATAAAGCTCAACATAGAATTTGTCAAAGGATATGTTTGAATGGTTTCGTGCTTCCTTGTCTTCAACCACCATGGTGTAGAGACTTGGTGATGTAGAGATTTCTCAAGATGTGAGTAGATTACAATCTCATGGAATTTGATCCAACCAAGTACCTACATGGGTTATATAACATGCAAGATGCAAATATATCCAAGACATAAGATTTTCATCATAAGAGAAATATCAAGGATTAGTCATAAGCTCATGTCTTGCATGTATCCAATGGAGTTTCTACTCCAAGTTTAAAGCATCAATGATGTTCAATTCTCCTCTTAACCTGCAAAACACTTTATCATCAAGAGGTTTAGTGAATATATCTGCTAATTGCTTTTCGGTGCAAACGTGCTTAAGATTAATGTCACCCTTAGCAACATGATCTCGAATGAAATGATGACGAACTTCATATGCTTAGTTCGAGAATGTTGTACGGGATTATGACCAATTTTAATAGCACTTCCATTGTCACAAAGCAATGGAACATGTTTCACATAAATCCCATAATCTTTAAGAGTTTGGGTCATCCAAAGTAATTGAGCACAACATGAACCAGCGGCAATGTATTCCGCTTCGGTGGTGGATAAGGATACCGAGTTTTGTTTCTTGGAGGACCAAGACACAAGAGATCTACCAAGAAATTGACAAGTACCTGAAGTGGACTTTCTATCAACCTTGTCTCCGGCATAGTCCGAGTCGGAGTAGCCAACAAGATCAAAATAGGCCCTCTTAGGATACCAAATGCCAAAATTTGGTATATGGATTAAGTATCTCACTATCCTTTTCACGGCCTTAAGATGACATTCTTTAGGAGCAGCTTGATATCGTGCACACATGCACACACTTAGCATGATATCGGGACGTGAAGCACATATATATAACAATGAACCAATCATAGAGCGATAAACCTTTTGATCAACCGGTTTACCATCTTTGGTCAAATCAAGATGTCCACTAGTAGGCATGGGTGTAGACATACCTTTGCACTCTTGCATACTGAACTTTTTGAATAAGTCCTTGGTGTACTTCGTTTGAGAAATAAAGGTACCTTCCTTAGTTTGCTTGATTTGCAGCGCAAGGAAGAATTTGAGTTCACTCATCATAGACATCTCAAACTTCTCCGACATTAGCTTCCCAAACTTTTCACTAAAATGAGGGTTAGTTGATCCAAATATAATATCATCAACATAGATTTGGCACACAAATAATTCTCCATTAACCCTTTTAGTAAAAAGAGTAGAATCTATTTTTCCAATTCAAAGCCTTTTTCAATAAGGAACTTGGTCAAGCATTTATACCATGCTCTAGGAGCTTGTTTAAGACCATAAAGGGCTTTGTGAAGTTTGTAAACATGATTGGGTTTCTTAGGATTTACAAAGCCGGGAGGTTGCTTAACATAAACTTCCTCCTCTATTTCACCATTTAGAAAAGCACTTTTAATGTCCATTTGGTACAAGGTGATATCATGATGATTAGCATAGGCAAGTAAGATGCGAATGGACTCAAGTCTAGCAGCGGGAGCGTAAGTCTCACCATATTCCATACCTTCGACTTGTGTGTAGCCTTGGGCGACGAGACGTGCTTTGTTGCGAACTACTTGTCCATCTTCATCTTGCTTGTTGCGAAACACCCATTTGGTACCGATGATGTTGTGGTTGTTGTCGGGCTTCTCAACCAATGTCCAAACTTGGTTCCTCTCAAAGTTGTGTAGCTCTTCATGCATAGCATTTATCCAATCCGGATCTTCCAATGCTTCTTCGACCTTCATAGGTTCAATGCTAGAGATGAAAGAATAGTTTTCACAAAAGTTAGCTAAACGAGTTTTAGAGCGAGTGATTCTCCCGGTTTGAATATCATTGTAGATTTGCTCGACGGGATGATCTTTAGCAATTCTTGCTCGAACTCGTGAAAGCTTTTGCTTGTTTCTTGGTTGAACTTCTTCTTCATCTTGTTCTTCTTCTTGGCCTTCTTCATTGTTGGCGTTGTCGTTCTCTTGCCGTGGTGGAGAAGGAGGTTGTTGACGTTCGTCTTGATGCACTTCCTCGTTTTCTTCATCTTGGTGTGTCCCACTTGTGGATGCTTCCGTATCACCTCTTGTTTCAACTTGTCGTGAAGTAGAAGCTTCCACTTGGATGGATGAGGTACTCTCCTTCACCTCCGTTGGACGAACCTTGCCAATAGACAAGTCTTGGATTGCTTCCGAAGGATCTTTGTCTCCTACATCAATTGGCAATTGCTCTACTTGCGAGCCGTTAGATTCATCAAACTTCACATCTACCGTCTCTTCAACCTTTCGGGTGAAATTGTTGTAGACACGGTAAGTGTGAGAGTTTGAGCCATAACCTAGTAGGAGACCTTCATGAGACTTAGGAGCAAATTTAGAACGACGATGCTTATCAAGAATGTAGCACTTTGAGCCGAATACTCAAAAGTATCCAACTTGGGGTTTGTTACCGGTGAGGAGCTCGTATGCCGTCTTGCCGAGTAGCTTGTGAAGATACAAGCGATTTGTTGCATGACAAGTTGTCTCAACCGCTTCTGCCCAAAAGTGCTTCAGTGTCTTGTACTCATCAAGCATCGTTCTCGCCATTTTGATGAGCATCCGGTTCTTCCTCTCAATAACTCCATTTTGTTGAGGTCTGTACGTAGCCGAGAACTCGTGTGAAATCCCTTCTTCGTCAAGAAAGGTGTCCACATTTGCGTTCTTGAACTCCGTTCCATTGTCGCTGCGAACCTTCTTGATCTTCACTTCAAATTGATTTTGGGCCTTCCTAGCGAAGTTTTTGAAGATCTTTTGGACCTGCGATTTATCATCGAGAAAGAACACCCATGTAAATCTTGAAAAATCATCAACTATAACTAGACCAAAAGAATTTCCACCGAGACTCTTGTAAGAGTTGGGACCAAAAAGATCCATGTGAAGTAGCTCGAGTGGCCTCCTTGTGGTCATGATGTTCTTCACGGGATGCCTCCCTCCAACCTGTTTACCTGCCTGACAAGCGCTGCAAAGTCTATCCTTATCAAATATAACATCGTTAACACCAAGGATATGATTTCCTTTAATAAGCTTGTCAAGGTTTCTCATGCCAACGTGACCTAGTCGTCTATGCCATAACCAACCTTTTGAGGATTTAGCAATGAAGCAAGTTTTAGGTTGAGCCTTTTTAGTGAAATCAACAACGTATAGATCACCTCTACGCACACCGGTAAAGACCATTTTATGATTATCTCTACAAAACACTTGGCAATCTACTTCAGTAAATAGGACATTGAAACTGAAATCAGCAAATCTAGATACTGAAAGTAAGTTGTAGCCAAGAGATTCAACGAGCATGACATTTTGTATGGAGATATCATGTGATATGGCCACCTTACCGAGGCCAACCACCTTACCCTTTGAGTTGTCACCAAAAGTGACATACTTTCGAGGACTATCATTTTCAGCAAGCTCACGAAACATGTCTTTATCTCCGGTCATGTGATCGGTACATCCACTATCAAGAACCCATTCCTTTCCTCCTGACATATATCCCCGAAGATTTGCCATAAGACCAAAGTGTCTCATTGCATCATCAAGATCGAAGTCACTATCATCATCCTCATCATAGTATCCATGTTCAACATCGTCATGTGGTGGATCAAATCCTAGAGAGGGTGATTCGTTAGAGTGAGTTTGACAATGATGTTGCTTATGAATTTTTATAGCTTCGGAAATAATATC
The DNA here is from genome assembly GCF_002162155.2 of Triticum dicoccoides. Classification (NCBI taxonomy): domain Eukaryota; kingdom Viridiplantae; phylum Streptophyta; class Magnoliopsida; order Poales; family Poaceae; genus Triticum; species Triticum dicoccoides. The sequence goes on from NC_041387.1 coordinate 379,614,348, forward strand.
ACTAATAATTCCAACATCTCCTTTGGCACGCATAAGGTTTGTAAGCTCAAATAGACGATCACCAAACATAGGATCACTAGTATTTTTCTTACTCAAGGCAATAGACTTATGGAGAATTTCATCAAGATTTTTCAAGGAATAATTTGGAAAGCGTTCCTCAAGAAATTTCCATATAGTGTAGGCACACTTAAGAGTAGGCAAACATCCGATCAAGTTTCTAGGCAAGCCTCTAATGATAAGTTCGGCAGTTCTAAGATTCCTAATCATATCAAATGACTCATCAAGAGTAGGATGCATAGGATCAACATGAGGTGCACAAGGGCTAGCAATGTACTTGTTCAAATGATATTGATTGAAAATTACAAGCATCTCATTTTTCCACTCATGAAAATACTCTCCATCAAGAATAGGCACTCTATGTCTAAGACTCCCCAAAGTAGACTCATCCATCTTCCTCCAATGGTGATTAAACCAAGGCAATGGAGACCAGTGCTCTGATACCACTTGTAGGACCTTGAGAAGAGGTGTCTAGGGGGGTGATTAGACACTAAATACCAAAGTTGCAGTTTTTAACTTCTTTAAGTTTAAGTGGAGTTTAGGCACAAGTTTAACATTCACAATACATAACAAGCAAGCACGCAATGAGTGTATGAGCAGCGGAAAGTAAAGCATGCAACTTGCAAGAATGTAAAGGGAAGGGTTTTGGAGGATTCAAACGCAATTGGAGACATGGATGTTTTTGTCGTGGTTCCGATAGGTGGTGCTATCGTACATCCACGTTGATGGAGACTTCAACCCACGAAGGATAACGGTTGCACGAGTCCACGGAGGGCTCCACCCACGAAGGGTCCACGAAGAAGCAACCTTGTCTATCCCACCATGGCCGTCGCCCACGAAGGACTTGCCTCACTAGCGATAGATCTTCACGAAGTAGGCGATCTCCTTGCCCTTACAAACTCCTTGGTTCAACTCCACAATCTTGTCGGAGGCTCCCAAGTGATACCTAGCCAATCTAGGAGACACCACTCTCCAAGAAGTAACAAATGGTGCGTTGATGATGAACTCCTTGCTCTTGTGCTTCAAATGATAGTCTCCCCAACACTCAACTCTCTCTCATAGGATTTGGATCTGGTGGAAAGAAGATTTGAGTGGAAAGCAACTTGGGGAAGGCTAGAGATCAAGATTCATATGGTAGGAATGGAATATCTTGGCCTCAACACATGAGTAGGTAGTTCTCTCTCAGAAAATGTATGTTGGAAGTGTAGGTTCGTTCTGATGGCTCTCTCCACGAATGAAGAGGGGGTGGAGGGGTATATATAGCCTCCACACAAAATCTAACCGTTACACACAATTTACCAAACTCGGTGGGACCGAATCAACAAACTCGGTCGGACCGATTTAGCAAATCTAGTGACCGTTAGGCTTTCCGGTGGGACCAATATGCAACTCGGTAGGACCGATATGGTTAGGGTTAGGGCATAACGTAATCTCGGTGAGACCGATTACACAAACTCGGTGAGACCGATTTTGGTAATTAGCTAACCAGAGAGTTGGTCAGGCAAACTCGGTTGGACCGATTACACAAACTCGGTGGGACCGATTTTGGTAATGAGTCAACCAGGAAGTTTGCATTGTAGTCTCGGTAGTACCGATTGCTCAAACTCGGTGAAACCGATTTTGGTAATGGACATACACAGAGAGATTACAATCCCATCTCGGTGAGACCGAGATCCCTATCGGTGAGATCGATTTGTCTAGGGTTTGTGGCAGTGGCTATGACATCTGAACTCGGTGGCACCGGATAGAAAGAATCGGTAGGGCCGAGTTTGACTTTGAGTATAGGTCATATGTGTGGAAGTGGGAAAGTAGTTGAGGGTTTTGGAGCATATCACTAAGCACTGTGGAGCAAGAAACTCATTAAGCAACACCTCATCCCTTCTTGATAGTATTGGCTTTTCTTATAGACTCAATGTGATCTTGGATCACTAAAATATAAAATGAAGAGTCTTGAGCTTGAAGCTTGAGCCAATCCTTTGTCCTTAGCATCTAGAAGGAGTTCCCACATCCTTTAGTCCATGCCACTCCATTGTTGAACTTATCTGAAACATACTAGATAAAAGTGTTAGTCCAACAAGAGATATGTTGACATTAATTACCAAAACCACCTAGGGAGCACTTGTGCTTTCAGGGAGCCACACATCAGGGGGAGTGTTGAGGTATAATGTGCTGCCTAGTCTCTTCCATCAGATCGGTCTTTTGATTGCTTTGGCTAGAGCAAGCACTTATACAAAGATGACAATGTTTAACCATTACTCGTGTTCTCATGGATAATTACTCTATTAGGGCATAGGGATCTGCCAGTTTTTGTGCCCACGAGGAAGTTGGTGGGTCAAATATCTTACCCAACTCGCAAGATGGAGATGGGGATGGGATAGCATTGCCCATACCCGTTACCCACCTTACCCGTGAGTGCCTTACATGCGGGCCCTAAAATTGATAGACCCCCGGTAATTCCTGACCATGCCAACCCAAGTTTCCACTATTCCCGCCCCTTTGGCGCAAAAAACCCAATGAAATCGCTAACCTAGTCACAACATTTTGTTTATTGTGTTGAAATGTTGTTTTTTCTACTTAAATGGTATAGAGGCAGGTTGTTGACTGCATGTATGGGTTTTCCCATGGGGACTAAAACCCGACGAGGATGGGATGGAAAAAAATTTATCCCCGCGGGCGGGTATGGGGATGGGGACGAGCATGGGGTGGCAGTCGCGGGGATGGGGATGGGAGTGCAATACCCGCCTGGGTAATCCCCATTGCCAGCCTGAGTTGTAAGTATCTTGTGCGACCATCCCCCACCAGTTGCACTCAATATCCATAAGCTCCCTGTGGTCTGCATGGCTAAGAGCATGTCTAGTAGAACCCTCAAACCCTCAAACCCTCACTAGCGTTTTAAGGGTCCAAAAATGGTCTTTTTGTGCACTTTTACGGGTTGAAAAACAGGGGCAAAGATTAGAACCTCAAACCCAACCCTTATAACGGAATATTCCCCATGAACGACATTGTCATTGCGGGCATACCGTTGAGCACCTCGTGCACGACGGGTGGAGGGCGGCGCGGGGGCGGAGGGCGGAGGGCAGGGCGGGCGCGGGCGGAGGGCAGTGGCC